>NW_004955417.1:17953819-18016915 GCF_000276665.1 Chinchilla lanigera
GTTTTACACTACTGAGACAATGTGGTGCTTGCACATGTATGTTAAGAAACCACTCTGAATTGAAAATTAAATGAGAAGAGTTTCCATCTTTACTTTTTCTCACAATTACATCAATGGAAAAACTGCCATGGCTGACAGCTAATGAGTATTTAATAAGTTGAAGGAAGTAGCTACCATTCCATATGTAGCTGAGCATTTGGCCAAAAAAGTATGTAATATGTACAGGTACAAATTCCCTACCATGGATGTTATCATTATGTAT
This sequence comes from Chinchilla lanigera, assembly GCF_000276665.1. Lineage (NCBI taxonomy): Eukaryota > Metazoa > Chordata > Mammalia > Rodentia > Chinchillidae > Chinchilla > Chinchilla lanigera. The sequence goes on from NW_004955417.1 coordinate 17,954,082, forward strand.
ATTTAAATTGTACCAATAAAAATGATTAAAGTAAAACAAATTGTACTTGTGCTACGTGTCTAGAATAGTCAGACTCAGAAAGAGAAATCAGAATGGTGATTATCAAGGTAAAGGGGAAGGGGAAGAGGTAATTGGTTTTGTTGAAAACAGAATTTTAGTTTAGGATTATAAAAAGTTCTTATGATGGCTATACAACCATGTGAATATACTTAATATAACCAAATTCCATATTAAGATGACTAAAATGCTTTTTAAAAGTATATAACAATATTTAAATATGAGATAAAATTTCCATGTGCTCAATCAGGATTTTTGTCTATTTTTCTAACCTGCTGGGTAATTTCTCATTGACCAATATCCTACAATTCTGGATAACCTATGATTAGTGAATGACATCTCCTTGATGTGATTTTGTACATTAAGGGTACAAAGATAGTCACATAATCTTCACTGTAGTCTTTCAGAGAACTAAGACTAAATAGAAGAACTAAATAGGAAGACGAACAAAAGACAAAATCTCATGAGCTGATAGCTGGTCATTAACCCCTCTGCCTTGTTTTATAGCTATTTTGATGTCCTTGATATGTGGAACTCTCAGAGTCAGAAGAGCTCTACTATGTTAATAAAAAGCACCTTGTACTGTGTGGCCTGTGCATTTTCCTAAAGCTAGATTTGAAACACGATGCTGGATTAAATACATTTTGTCTCAAAAATTTCTTTTAATTTATGTGATAAATACAACTTGCATATATTTATGTGCAAAAATGATATTTGGATTGTATATACCTTTGAAATGATGAAATGTAGCAAAGTAGTAAAATTGTATGTACATTATCTCACATAATTAGCATTATGGGGGCAAAACCACTTGTATCATTGTCTTAGAACTTTTAATGTGTTCATACAAATAAAGAGCAAAAAAAAAAAAAAAGGAGAGATAAATAGGAAGAAGGGAGAAAATAAAATATGCCCCCAACTTGCCTATTCTGTTGTTTCAGAAATATTTTAATTTATATGCTAATTTGTTTCATTTCTACTATTAGCTTATCTTAGTTCATTGAAAAGAAAGTTGTGTATTTTATCTGTTTCTTTCTTGTGAGAATCTTTTTGATTAATATCTGAATAAGTACTTTGACTAAGTACTCTAACTACTTTGAAGATAATGATACACAGTATATTACCTGTTGTTCTTGTATTATTTTATTACAAAATTATTTTATTTTTCATGAAATAAAGAATATAATATTTGTTCACTGCAGTCTCCATGTTTGTGGAGAACTCTTGAACTTTTCCCCCTAGACAACTCTAAATTTATCCTTTGACCTATACTCTCCTGATTCTCCAAAGTCTCAGGTTCTGGTAAACACAATTCTATTTGCTACATCTATGAGATCATCTCTTTTAGATTCCATAATTGAGAATACAATTTTGATTTTACAAGAAATCAAAGAATTTTCACTACTGATGATAGAATAATGGTTGAAGAAATATTTATGGATGAATTAATGAGTAAATAAAGCACAGAAAAATAGAGCTGTGGTTGAAAAAAGATTAGCAACTTATATTAATTGACTGAATGCAGATATGTAAAGTAATTAATAACATTCTATAAAACATATCAGATTTGTTTTGTGTATCTTTTTTTTTCTGTTTGAAACAGGATTTCAGTATGCAGTGCAGGTTGATCTTGAACTCACAGTGGTCCTCCTGCCTCAGCCTCCTGGCTGGTGGGATTGCAGGCATGCACCACCATAATTTATTTATTTATTTATTCATTTGTTTGTTTTTTGTTTTTTTCCAGTACCGGAAATCGAACTCACGGCGTCACGCCTGCCAGGCAGGCGCTGTGCTGCTGAGCTAAATCCCCAGCCCCACCACCATAATTTAAGTGCAAATTATTAGAAGCTAGGAAAGGTAAGGTATGCATGGTAGGTAAAAGTTGGACAATAGTTATCAAAAACAATTATACAGAAATAAGAAGTTCTACTGTTTCACTGGACAGCACATAGGATGACTCTGTAGCTTGTAATAAAGTAATACATATATTTATATTTATATATATACATATATGTTGTATAATCACTAGAAGAAAGGAGCTCAAAAACCCCCAAAACAAACCAATGATAAAGAGATGAAGATTTTAGTTACTCTAATCAGTTTATATTTTATACTGTTGTACTCTAATCAGTGCATATTAAAATATAATATACCTCACATGACTCGTGTAATAATTTTGCATTAGTCAGTTTTATAAAAAAAAGGTTAGCTAGAAAGCTAACTATCCTGATATGACCATGACACTTTGTACACAACTGTTAAATCATTACACTGTACTCCACACATCAGTACATTTACAATGAGAATTTTCAAACTCTGAAAACATAAAGCGAACTGTTTCTACGTTTAATGCAGCGAAACATTGATGTGAGCCACAGTCACTGAGAACCGGACAGCTTCTACATTTCAGACATCACACCAGAATTTCCTGAGCAGAATACATCAATCATTGCTCAAATAATTTGACAAGTATTTATTGCTACTACTGTTTTAAAGTGCAACGAAAGGTTGGCTCAGAATCTTGCAAGTTGTTTTAGCAAAACATAGAAAGCAAAAGGTTTCACAAAAATTCTTTAGGTACGGTTGCTATGGTTGAGAAGATGGTTTGAGTTTGTGCCCCTGTGGCTCCCTGCCAGGGAGTTCGAGGCCTAGGGTGGCAGGGTTGGGGAGTGGGGAGTCTCCCAGAGGTGGAGCTTGGCTGGAGAGCATCAGGTCATAGAGTCACCGCACTAGCAAGGATGATGCGGTATGGATGGGATGGTGTTAGTTCCCTCAAGAATGAGTTGATAGGGGAGCCAGGGACCCTGCCTGCTTCCCTCTTCTGCAAGTGCTGCGGGTCGCTCTTGCACGCACACCCAGCACTGAGATGCCAGCTCCAGGAAGCCCTCAACACAGCCCAGCAGATGCTGTCTTCATGCTCTTGTACTTGCCTAACTGGGAGCTAAACAAACCTCCTTGCTCCTCAAGTGCTTTGTAAGAGCTACACAGAATGTCAGGCCTGGTAGCTCATGCCTCTAACCCCAGCACTCGGGAGGCTGAGCAGGAAGAGCGCTATAAGTTGGAGGCCAGTCTGCGCTACGCGTTGAGTTCAAGGCAGGTCTGCACTACATAGCAAAATTCTGTAGTTAAAAAACCCAAAAGGAACAAACAAACAAATAAACACCAAACAAACAAAAAAAAGGACTAAGACAACAATGAAGCTATTTAGTGTAATTTTATTGAGATTAGAAATCAGAGCAAAGCAGTTACTTCAGTAAATTTACCATAAATCATGAGGGTGCACATAATTGCATATATAATACAGTAAAATGAATTTTAGAGTGGTATGAGCATAAACAATGCAATCATACACTGGCGTTAATTTTACTTAACTCTCCCAGGCAATACCTTTACTTCTCTTGTCTCTAATCTTATGAATAACTGGAGCAAAATGATTATATGGGAATATTATTCTGTATTAATAATAACTTCTAACTCAAAATGCTGCATGCAGTTATTGAATTTAAGGAAGTTCCCTGCTCTCTGCTTTAATTAAACACTAGTGTTCCTTTAATTAAATACAAGTTGTTTCACATTATTAGGGAAAACAGTTTATCTAAGTTTTTCTGGTTCCACATAAGGATTTAAAGGAATTCTAAACATTCATCTACTGCAGCAAGATGAAGTGAGATCAATGTAAAATAGATTAAAGTAAAACATGTCCACATTGTTATAAAGAATATATACAAAATGCAATGGAGCAAAGCTTACTAGGAAACCCGGTTATTTTTTTCATTGGGATAAAGCTTAACATGCATGAAGTATTTAGTTGTACTAGAAAGTGGTTTTTATACTTGGTGACGGTTGAGTACATCTCCCTAAAGTTCTGTGTGCTGGGATGAGGGCTTCAATCTGGCAGTGTTGACAGGTCAGAGTCTTTAAAATACGTATCATGGGAAGCAACTGATCACTGAGCACAATGACTTCAGAAGAGATGAATGCAGTGGTCCTGGGATCCGAGTCTTTCATGGGAGATTGGATGGTTACAAGGCAAGGTTACCGCATGGGCTTTCATCCATACTCCCATAAACCTTTGCATTTCCACTCTTCCACTACATTGTGAAGCAGCACATGGAGGCCAAACATGTAAAGCCATTCAATCTCACACTTCATTTTTCCAAACTACAAGCTGAATGGAACTCTTCTATTTGTAAAGTACCACTCCTCAGGTATTTTGTTATAGAAACAGAAAATGGATCAAGACAGAATTGGTATAGACTGGATTAATGTTGCAAATATTTTTAGGGATAGGTATTAGTCCCATTTTGCCAATGAAGGTACAAAGATAAAATGTAATTTTGTCTTGAAAAAAAAATCATGAGCAAGTAATAAATGTTGGCATCCACCTATCCACAAGCAGTTTATCTCAGAGTAGGTTCTTAATCACTTCAGACCTCCCTCATTCGTCATACTAATCCTCTTTATGAACAAGGTAAACTTTTCATACAAATTCTGCTCAGCTGATCAATATGAAGATATAACCTATTCTTGATGGACTGATATAAATACATTTAGTGTTTCTTTTATATAAGTTAAGTGTGAAATTTTAAGTAACATAGTCTGTCCTGACAATTATAAATGCTTGGAAAGTAGTTTTAAACAGACTTTTGAAAGTAGTCAAAACTGGTCAGTTCGGCTGGGGATATAGCTCAGTGGCACAGCGCCTGCCTGGCCGGTGCAAGGGCGTGAATTTGATTCCTGGTAAAACAAAAAAAACAAAAAACAAAAAAAATAACCCCCCCAAAAAATGACAAAAGATAGTCTGTTGACTACTGTGTGTTATTTTTCTTAACAATGAAATCTCCTAAGGTTAATCTATCAAAATATTAGAGAGAAATAATTTGTAATTTATTTCACAGCTAGAGATAAATCATAATCATGATTTAAACTAAAATTCTGATCAATAGAAATTGCAAAATTGACAAAAAAATAGACAAATATAGGGCTGTGAGAGCTTTTTAAAACTTTTAGAGAAACAAAATACTTTGTAATCTTAGTAATTAGAATTTGTGAATTTCATTTCACATATGGTGTAATAGAAGTGAGCATTGACTCATTACTTTGGAAATTGGTTTCTCAAACTAATATTGCATTGAAAAATCTTAGATAATGAATGAGTTCTTTTCTGACATTATATTGAATTAGTGAAATATGTAACTGTCATTTTTTCCTACACTCAGTTACTTCTGTGAATTTAAAAAGTATTAAATAGAAAACTGACACATTGGAAATAGTTATTTATATTTCAAATATTTTCTACAATATACATATATATGTGTTATGAAATGATATTAATGAAAGCAGTACTCAACAATGAATCTAAATTCTATTTTTTAGACTTTAAAATATTTTTACAGTCAGGAAAATTCCCCTTATATTTTATTTTTAACATAGCAAATAATTGTCAAATTAATTCTTAGCACGTTTTCATGCTACTGGTTTAAGTTTATGGCAATTTTGCAAATACAGACTAGCATTGTAGAGATCTAGGAAAGCATTCTGTTTAGCAAGGCTTATATTATTAGATAATGTAGCACTTTTTATCAGTTTATACCAAGTTTATTTAATAAATCTGTGATTGTATCATAAAAGATTTTTACTGTAAAATTTCCATGTCAGATTTATAACTCTGAAGGCTACTTTGCAATGAATTTTATCAATGTATTAATTTCTGGTCAAGACAAAAGTTCACAGCTGTAGAAGTTGAAATGAAATGTTGTTCTGTCCCTAATAATTATGTATTTTCTGTTTGCAAAACTGAGATTTTCATAAGCCTTTATAAGGGTAACATTTTTCTAAGTTACTGACATAAAACTAAAAGCTGAGAAAAACTATGCCACATTATGTAAGTCAGTATTCTTATAAACCAAATTGCAGAAACATATGCAAATAATATTTTTATTAAAATCTTAGGTCAGAATCACAAATATTGCGTCCTTCTTTTTTTGTTTGCTTGTAGTTAATCTACTTCCCTTAGAAGGAGTTTAAATTTAAAAACAGAAATTAAAACTTTCAAAACTAAATTTTAAAACGAACTCCATGTCTACTGACAATCATATAAAGAGTGGAAAAATCATGTAAGTTAAAGAAAAGATGACATTTCAATGCAATTGGAAGATAAAATACACCACAGTATTCCTATTCACGTAGGTGATACTGTGGACGTGTATATGGGGATAATTAACTTATAAGCATTTTCATGCCACATGGGGGAAACAATTGCTGAGTCAAAAGTGGTTCACTGGTATGAAAACAAGTGAGGCAAATAAAGTTATGGAGAAAATATAGCACAAAGTTTACTGTTAAGAAACAGCTATCTCAGAAACAAATGTATTTTGTACTAGACCTAGGAATGTATCACTGTCAAAAAGTCTAAAAGGCTCTTAAGTGGTAAAAGTCAAAAAATAGTAAGGGGACTATAAAATATCTATCATAATTTTTTCTTTAGAAGCTAAGAGGTAGTTCAAGTAGCTCATGCCTCATCGTGTTGACTAAGATCCCCTGAACGTACCAAATGGCAGTCAAAATATGAGTACATTTCCAGACACACGCACCTTTCCTATCCATTGCATTTTCCTTCTCTGCATGACCTTCCCACTTCTTAGGCTTCACTATTTGTACTGGGTCAATGATTATCACCTGACTGGAGCAAGCTGACATTGAAAATAATTACCAAAATTTATAGAAAAATGTTATGTCTTAAGATCCAATGAAATCAACCAATTATCTCAAAAATAATTGCCAATTACTTTTTATTTGCCTTCTAGTTGAGAGCCTAGGAGCACACACTCAAATGAGAAAGACACCTTTTCTGGAGCACACAGTGGTGGGACCCAAGTATCTATGCCACAGCTATCAATCTACAATTTATTTCAGATAATGAGCTATTGAATAATGTGTCTATTTTCTTGCGGGGGGATCTTTTTGAGACAGGGTCTCGCTATGCAGTTCAGGCTGGTCCTGAGCTCACTTTGTAGCCCAGGCTGGTCTTGAACTCACGACGATCCTCCTGCCTCAGCCTCTGGAGTGCTGGGATTACAGGTGTGCACCATCACGCCCAGCTAATGTGTCCTTTATGACCGAGTTTCCCAGGATATTCATAAGGCAAATTACTGGTTGAGAACTGGTAATTATGGTAGGCTTGATACAGATGCTCCGAAGAATGTGGTGAGTTAAAAAAGGGTGCAGAGGGTTCAAGCATAGTTTAGGCACAGTTTTACCTCGTTTCTTATTTGTGCAGTTTTACCTTGGAAGTATATCTCAGAGGTTTCTTGAACCGATTTTCATTAATCCACATGATTTTCATTTCGACTTGTAAAAATGTTTAATGCCACTGTTCACCTATAAGCATGTCCCTAGCTAGTTGTCTGTAGTAGCGCAGATCAGAAAATGATATCACAAGCAGCAAGAGGAAAATTGGAAAATAAATATTTCATATACATAAAATTAATACTAGATAAAATGAAAAAAAGGATAATATGTACAAGAAATTGCATTTTAAAATATATGTACCAAGTGAGACTATTTCTACCACACACTGTGCCATGGTGTCCCTGGCTGGGAGCCAGCTCACATGGACTGAAACCTCTGGGACCTGGGACCAAAATAAACACTTTCCCCTTCAAACTGTGTGCATCAAGTACTTTGCCACAGCAAAGGAAGTGGAACATACAGAAAACTGGTATCGAGAGTGGAAACCACAGTATGATTATACCAGCTCCTGTAGTTTAGAAGGCTCAGGAACTGGTCGGCAGGAAAAACATGGAAAGGTGAAACTGGCAGAGAAAGTAATAAACACTGCAAGCAGAGAGGATGGACAATTTCTGCTATGGAGCTAGAAGATCAGAATGCTGATAGGAAAGCAGATGATACAGAAATATCACACTTGTATGAGAATGAGGCCGCTATCAGAAACTGGCATGGAGGCCATTCTGTCAAGGAAGTTGAACATACTTATGCCATCCCATAAGTCTTTGTTGGAGACTAAATTTAAACCTGATGAAATAATTTGGTGGAGAAAATTTCAAGGAAACAGAATATTCAGATAATGGTATAGGGATTTGGAACCAGATTTACAGTAAAAATCAGAAGCAAAAATACAGAGAAAAGATTTAAAACTTGCAGTTTGTCCTAAAAAAAAAGAAGAGCATTTAACTTGTGGCCAAGGAGAATGTCCTTACTTAAGACATTAGTATGATTGTAAGGAGCCTTGTTCTTTGAAGTGGGACAAGAAGAAAAATGTCTTGAGGACATTTCAGAAACAAACAAAAGCCCGCCCACTACAGGCTCAAGGGTGCAGAAGTGTGAATCACTCATTTGACATTGATCTCCTGGGATACCTGCTTAGGAAGTGCTTCCTATTGTATTTGCTCCTGTGATTTATTTTATTTTGCTCAGCCATGCAGACACGCAGAGGCCACCGCAGCCACAGTCCCAGGGGACCTAGCTACTGCTCTGCACGTGGCAGACCCAGGCGTTGTCCACCTGATGTTAGGTTTTCAGGAATGTAAGAATTTTGGAGTCATAAAGTCTCCGGAGTAAAACCCTTAGGCACACTGTTACTGTTGAGATTTTGATGGAAGATATAGCATATATTTGTTTGCACAGAGGATAGTTACACTACATTAAGATCGACTGTGACCTTGTTACTGTCTCCACTGGGAGATGAAGTTTCATTTAGGGAGGCGTGTTTGGGTGTCAAGTTGCGGTGGATGGGTTTGCAATGGTTCATCTTAATTGTAAACTTGACTGCTTTGAGAACGCCTAGAAGATTAGCAAAACATATGTGTGTGCTTGTGTGAGTGTGTGTGTGTGTGTGTGTGTGTGTGTGCATGCACACGCGTCTGTATAACTCATGGGACATGAAAGGGAGGACTGCATCTGGTCCACTCCTCTGAGGCTAGTTCCTCTCATTCTGCTGCCTGACTGCCTTGTGTGAGTAACCTGTCTCCACCACGCTTTTCTGCCATAACATTACCATCTTAGAGCCCACTAAGCATAGACCGAAACCTCCAAAACCACGAGCCAAAATAAAGCCTTTTCCTCTAAGCTGTTTATTTATGTAATCTGTCCCACGAACAGAGGGACAACCAGAGCAGAAGCATCAAATGAAAAACCCCCAAAACAATTATAATAAGATACAGTATAGTGGTTATCTCCAGGAAGAGCCATGCTAGTTACAATTTATATACTAATGCAAATAAAGTGTATTAAATTGATTTTGAACTTTAAAATTGAATAAATTTTTAGGTTCAGAATTTATGGAATGAAATACTCCCATTTAACTGTGCCTCTGACATAATTCCAAATAGTGTGTTTTTCCCCATGTGGAAATTATATATTTTTACACTTAAAATTCACCCTCTACCTAGGAATTTAAAAAGCAGAAAGTAATTTACTTGACATAGCCTTATGCGTTCTTTTTATAGAGACAAAGACTAGATTAGTAGTCAGTATTATCAATTTTTCTTTAAAAGTTTATTTTGTTCAGTACTTTGGTTTTAGAAATAACAAAACAAACTACATTTAAAATTACATGTTAGCTGGGGCTGGGGGTTTAGCTCAGCAGCACAGTGCCTGCCTGGCAAGTGCAAGGTCATGAGTTTGATTCCCAGTACCGAAAAAAAACAAAAACCAAAAACGAAAAACCAAAAAAAACAAAAAAACAAAAATAAAATTATATGTTACCATCTAATGAGTCTTCAAATATCTTGCTTATTGCTGATAAAAATAACTATATTATTATTTTGTTTGACTCAATCTAAAATATTTGTAAATTCTTTAAAGATCTTTGTTCCAGCTTTTTAACAGTATCATTTATATATCTTTTGCATTTAATTTGCATGCTATTAATATAACTTCATCAGAAACCTTTTTTTTTTTTTTTGGTTTTTCTCTGGTACCGGGAACCAAACTCACGACCTTGCGATTGCCAGGCAGGCGCTTTTGCCACTGAGCTAAATCCCCAGCCCCCAGAAACCTTTTTAGTAATTGCATTCAAATATAATTAAAGTCCATCAAGCATCTAAGAAACTTAGACAAACTTTTAAAATTTATTAAAAGAGAAAACACCTTTATATTTTGTGTTCAAATTTTTCGCTGGGTTTCAAACTGCTACTAATATAAAGTTACTTCATAACGGGGATAAAGCAAACTCAAAAACCCTTGAGGATAAGAATTATATTTTTTACTTAGAAAGAAAAGGTTACAGATCAAAACGTTCGTGTTGCAGAAAAGTCAGGCTATGAGGTTTACTACCCCTTATTTAGTTCAGTCTGATCAGGCCCACAATCTCCCAAATGAATGGACTGCAAAGGCTTAAATAAATGAGACAACTGGAATGATTTCAGGGCTCTGGGAAGGTCTAACTCTCTTACAGCATTTGATATTCTCTAGGTTTAGACAAAGACTTCTCTGGGCAGCCCGTATTTATTTGGTTTACAAACAAAAGAGGGTGATACTCAAGAAAACATGGGAATCTGAGCAGGACTTTGGGAGAATTTTCTCAAGTAGTAAATTATGTCAATCAGGAGAACTACATTATCTTTAGGTTGGGGTTTATTGTGGAAGTGTGGAACCTGCATCTGCATTCTCCTTGTAGTTAAATGGGGGTTGAAACCAGTCATCCTCAGCTGTGGCCTTCTCTTGTCCTTTGAGGTGTCACAGCTTCACAGGCCAGTACATCCTTCCAGGTGACCAGTGACTCACAGAGTTTCACCTACTATGAGTCCACTGCCCATCTCCAGACAAGGTGCCTAAACTTCAGGCAACTCACAAGTGAACACGGAAAGCCAATTGGCTAAAATTAAATCCTGCTCAGAGCCACTCAGTAGTGGTCTCCAACATGAGGGAAAGATGAGAGACGAGGACATGTACCAGCTTAAACTGTGTGTTGTATATGATACCACTGCAACAGTCAGTGACTTCAAACGATAGTCATTTTCCCCCTCTCAGGTTTAAATTGCTGTTTTGTCTAGTGGTCTTACCTGAGGTCACTCCTGTGACTACTGCCCAGAAGACTCTGATCCTTGGGTAAAATTTTCTGGTTATCTCTGAGAAAGTAAAAGATGAACAAGGGTTTGCAGACAGCTGATTTACTTCAGGAAGGAACTCATCCCAGGAAACAGGAGAGGGAGACCAAGAAGAGTGACGGCCAAATGGAGAAATAATCAAAACAATAATATATTAGTGAGCTGGTCATCACTGACCACAACATGACTTCCTTATCACTAAAAACTTCAAAGAAACCACGAAAATGCACCTTGAAATTGTCCAACTGTATGACAGAATAATAGACTCCAAATAATATGTTGTTCTACCTGCATGATTATTAATCTCTTCTGCTGAGATGCACTTTAGGTGAGTATTCATATGACACAGATACTGTGTTATTTTTACACACTCAGAGAAATATATCCTCATACATCTTCCTGTACTTCATCACCAAATTCCCAATCATAGTCTATACATGTTTCTAAGAATGCAGCCAAATTATTTGTCACACTCTATAAGTTAGTATGTAATCACACCTCTGGACAAGTGAAAAATGCAAGCAGGATTTCTATGTTATAATACTGACATAGCATTTCTTCTCCAGGAAATATCTGTATTATTTAAACTGAGTATGTGAGGTGCAATCATATTATGAGTTATCATCTCCTTTACTAAAAGCAGCTGCTTGTAGATATCAACTAATGTAAAAAATGTCTTCACATCCATATCTACACTAGTGTTTGTTAAATAATAGGCACTACAGCCTAGCTGGGTTCACACAAATAATTCAACCACCCCAGTCCTAAGTAAATTGACTATATCACAGTTATCTCAAATTCTTGCTTTGATACTTTCAGGATCTCTCTGATATCTGAGTGTTGTTCGGTAGCTTGCATTGTCTATTCAGGCTATACTTTTGCTTGCCTTGGGATGACTTTTAATTAGTTTGTAGAAAGTGAAACATTATATTGGATAATAACAATTATGCATGAGTGTTTATGTTTATGAGATCAGGAATCTTGCTGTGTTTACAGTTTATAGCTGCAAGTGTATCCGACTCCAATTTCCTTCAGCTTCGTTCTTTTTGGATTCCCTGATATTTAGTTTCCTTATAAACTCTTAAGGTTCTAATGTTTCGATTCTGTAGGATATACTTCTCCATGGATATACAGGAGCACTAGCTATACAGTTGTAAGCACAGGTTGATGAAAAGATTTGGAAAATCCTATGATTAAATCTTAGTCCTTCAGTGGGCATGTGTTTCTAGACTGACCTCAAGGGCTTCTTAAACTACCCTTATACCTATTTAGTAGACACAAAGGCTAGAAAGGGATCTAGTTTAAAATTTCCCTGCCTTTACATTGGATAAGTTCTACCAACATGATTTTCTTTAAGAACAGGCAGAGAAAAAAATTCCTCTGACAGTGTTTCAAAATGGGTCCTTTCCCATGAGCTCATTCCACAGTGGTTGGTTCCTTGCTTCTTGTTTAAAGAATGAGGGGCTTTTCTCAAGGGATCACTGTTGAAATTGAAGGAGTTCCTGAACAGTACAGTGACTTGAAATCTGCATTCTGAGGCCTTTTTAACTCCCAAGCTGTGATATTAAATGCCAGGGACAACTTGTCAACCACTGTTCCTCTTGTTCTTCCTCTAGCATCTTCCATTCCTAGTAAGCTGTGATTCTCTGTTGACCACTTTTCCAGCTTTGAAATATTTTTCATAGAACCTCAATTCTCCCGTGCTTTGAAGAAGTCTTACTTTCAGTTTCTTTGACTTTTTGAGTTGTTGCAAGAATGGAAATAATGCCTCGTAAACTCCTCGTAAACTCCTTATATATACCAGCAGAGGCAGGAAGTTCTAAATGTGTCCTTAAATAAGGGCTGCAGAATTTACAAATGACTTGAAGGCTATATTTCTTAAATCAAAATCTAATATAAATCTGCAACTGGAAGTAATTTCAGTAGCTAATACCACTTCTTACACTATTAGGTTAGGAAAGCTTTTTACAGTATGACTATGGCACTTACATAATAGCTTATAAGATAAAAATTATGTTCAAATCTATGAGACAATAATTTTTAATTTTCTTCAGCCTAAAATCCATTTTCACCACAGCAGGTGTCATATAGAAAATGTTTTTTCTATGGCTCTATTTTGGATGTGATGAGGTATAAATCCAGTTAATGTGAACCTGCCTGCCATTATTGAAACCAGACCAGCATCTGACTTCTCACATACAGTCGGGAATATTTACAAACCTTCAACTTAAAAACATACGATAATATGTATTATGCTGTAATGTACATTGTATGATATGTACAATACACTTGAAAACAAAAGAAAGTGTGTACTATATGAACTCATAGGAAGAGATCACTGTATAATGTTCATGATGTTATACTAGAAAAACTGAGATAAATGTATAAATTACTTGATGGGTTGGAGCTATGGAAGTGGGAAAAGTAAGCTAATCACTGTAATTTATACAGTTTTTGTTAATGGGGAGGGTATATAGGACATGGGAAGTTTGAGGGAGAAGGTATTAGAAGAATAAAAGAGCTAGAAGGACAATAGAGATATGTAAATACACTTTGCTTTGGATCCTATGGCCAAGGAATGTGCAAGGTAATTCTCTTTATAATGCCAAAATTAGTGTCTTTTATCTCCCCAAATGTCAATAATTTTATTAATTTGAGATTTGTTTTAATTTATAATCTAACTCCTTAAGTATAGATTTAAGTGTGCTCATCCAATACCCAAACTTCAGGGTGAAAAACAAATAATATTTGATTAAACTAATCTATTTTGAGAAAATTCGAATTTTTAATTTGGAAGGTGGTCATTGCTCCAATGAGATATCCTAATTTATTCTGCATTGAACAATTTTTATTGTGATATATTTTCTAATAAAATACTAGCATTGGAAGAAACCCGATAAGATTCAGAAAGCTTAATCAGCATCATAGTGAATGTCTCCATGTTACTACTGGGTCAGGTTAGAACACAGGGAGCTCACAGGCTGGTGGTAGCACCAGAGAACCCACCGCTCTGCAATCAGACACCAGAGGGAGAAAGACACTGCAAAATCCCAAAGCAAACCTGCATTCCTATCTAGAAATTACATTCCATGGCTTGAGCAAAAGCATTTCCATGAAAGATTTGAGAGGTATGCAGATTTTCAAACCAGTTGATTTTAGGTAGGTTTTCTCCAGTAGAAAAGTGGTCCAAAAAGCTTTGGAGAGATAGATGTTTTCTTAAATGCAAAAATTGTAACATGAAAAAACAAAATACATGAAGAAATAGAGAAACAAGAATTAAAAAAAAAATCTCTATTGAAAGTCTAAAAGCTTTACGCTAGACTGTAAAATGGACCAATGCAGGCTTTATCTGTATCCCAGAAAGAAAACAAAGAGAACGGGTCATAGGGTTTATTTGAGGAAATAATTCAAAACATTTTAAAATCCTAGAAAACACATACTTAAATTCAAGAAGCTCAAAGAGCTATAACTAATGTGAGATAAAGTATAATTACAGGCTCAAACTTAAGGGACAAAGAATTTTAAATGCAGAAATACTTAAGTGTCTCCTCATATATAATGGGGCTTTCGTAAGATTGTCAGCAGAGTTTTCAGAAGAAACATTCACTTCCAACACTGGAAATGCTGAAAGGAAAACACAAAGCAAATAAACAAATAATGAAAAACAGTTTACAAACATTACAGCTAAGAATAAGACTTTCTAAAATCAAAGCAAAATATGTTCTCTTTCACTACCCCCTTCTTCAACAATCGCTACTGTCTTGTCATTAGCTTGCTTTGCTGCCTTCTGCTCACCATGAGCTGTTTCTCCACTGCCATACCTGTGTGCTGTACCACCTTGCACTGGACACAGCTGACGCTGGTCTGAAACTTCTGCAAGCTGTGAATTAAATAAACCTTTCATCCCTTAACTTCACGTGTTGGGTATTTTGTCTAACCAATGAGAAAAGCAATTAAAACAGCTACTATTCTGTGATAGGAAAGCTCAAAATCAAGCTGCCTTCAGAGAAGCAATTTATATTTCTTGTTTTATGGGCCATATCAATTTAAGTCTTATTGAAACAAGTTAAAAAAAAATCATAGTACAATTAAATATTCTCCAATTCCTTAACTTACAGAACAATAGCAGTACATTCATCCTTAGACTACCACATTTTTTTGAAACTATAACCTTAGGCAAGACTTCTAGAAGAGCAATTGAGTAAATAGTAAAAAGGCCCTCACCTTCTAAAATTGAAATACCAGATTCATTTGCAAAAAGGTTATAATATTTCTTGTTCTTTCCTATTATGCCTGTGTAATGAATCCGTAGTGGCCATGCCATGAAGTTTTACTATTCTATTATTATTACATAGTTAAATAGTTAACAAAAGTACTCACTTTGTTATTGCTGTACTGTTCAGATATCCTTGTATTTAGCTATGCATTCTCATGCTCACTCGTTTATATAAGCTCACTGAATTATAGCTATGTTAATGTTAATAAGTTTTATTCTTTAATCTTAAATTATTCTACAGTGTAACACATTCTGAGGGTTTGCTTTACCATGGAGGACCAGAACAGAGTTATACATCTCAGTAAAATTTCACGGGTTTATTCAAGCACTTAACAGCCTTATGTATATTTTTTATTGTTCACTTATATATTGAAGTAGATATTAAAGTTAATTATTCACTTTATGTAAGGCTGCTGGTACTTGGAATTTTTTACTGTGCTCTTTTCTTATTAAACACATGTCATTTCTAATAATTATTTTTAATATTTATCTTAAGTTCATAAAAGTGAGTTGGCTGTCGGTTGGAGGAAACAGAGAAGCACTGATTGGTTCTACCTAAGACCCTCAATAAAGAGAGGAATTTTCTGCTAGAAGAACGCAATTCCTCATTCTCAGTTTGGAAAGAGGAAATCAATTACCTTGACTGGAGAATTGTTAGAAGGATTAAATTAGATAACTTGTAAAATATGTTTTGCATATTGTCTGACAGAAAGGATTCCTTACATTTATGTTAGATCTTGTTTTATTTCTATCCTAAGGGTAACTGAAAAGCAAAGTAACAAGAGTAAATTTACCGTTAGGAAGAAATTTCTGATAGAAGTGAAAATGATAAGGACAGTTGTCAAAGATAAGTATCTTGAAGATGATTTAAGACCTTGTTAGTAATAGTGTTAAAATAGCTACAATTGACTGTGAGCAAAGTATGTCCCTGAACAATTTACCATAGTATATAAAACTCCTCAAAGAGCTGTGCAGGAAAGGCACTATTTATTACCAGTTGAATCATGACAACAATCATGACGCTCATACTTAAGATAATGGGGAATCAATGATAGCATCAGAGATTAAAGTTAAATCAATTTAATTCTAAGTGTTTCTGTAATATGATAAAAATAGCATGACACTGATGATGAGAAGGAAATTATTGCTAATTTTGTAGAACACTTTCTATATATGTAAGTTATTTTCATACACTACTCAAAGATAGAAAAAATGCTTTCAGGTAGGTACTATGGTATTGCTACTTTTTACATGAGTAAACAAAAAGAGTGAGAAAATAAATAAATAGCTTCAGCTACCAGTGTATGTGGTTCCAACCTAGATAATTTAATGTAAGTCCATATTTATTTTTCTCCTTTCAAACACAATATGCTTGGTTTCCCCTGTATCATGTGTAGAGTTTTAATATTAAACTGTCTTTTCTGGGGGCTGGGGATTTAGCTCAGCTGCACAGTGCCTGCCTGGACAGCTCAAGGTCGTGAGTTTGAATCCTGCCATGGGAAAAAAAAATTGTCTTTTCCGTAAACTGTTCCTATTTCTAGAAATATTCATAGGTGTATTTGTGACACAGCCATAGATACCTCTTCTAAAGTCTTTGCTGTTATTTTTATTATTATAGCCTTGCTATTTTCCAACTCACATTCTCAGTAACTTTCCAGATTAGGTTTGATAAACCATATTTATGACTCACCTAATCACTTATTAAAGAATGGTAATTGAATTCGTGCTCACTCTTTACTACATACAACTAACAGCTAGTTCTGTACACCGACAAATACTGTTAAAGTATTATTCAAATTTTCTCAGTAATGTGAGAACTATTTCAAAACAGGCAAGTCTATTCAGTGGCACATTGTGATAGTTAGGATAAAATCAAATATTATCAGTTATTCAATTTGCCAGACATTGAGCTTTAGTAGTTTAGATAGTTTTAGAAAACATGCTTATTACATAAATGTGGTATCATGCAATCAGCTACATTTATAGGTATCGTTTGTATCATAAAATTCTTACTGAAAAAGTAATTTGTGTTCTTATTTAAAAGAACCTAAGAAAATGTTAGATATCTGATTTCTGACATGTACTAAGTTTTTAAAATATGCCAGGCAGACTCAATGGTAGAGAATAAGCATCAGCCAATAAACACGGCACATATAGATCTTGCATTCTTGACATTCATTTATTAAAAAAATCAACAGTATCTCAATGACCACCTGGAAAGTATTAATTAAAGCAATTATAATGCGTCTGCAAAATCTACTGTCCTTTAAGTCAATCAAAATGTTAAGAGACATGAAAATTTCTCTCAGAGTTAAAAAGAGATTATGAAATAATATTTTCAGCTCTCAGTATTATGAAAAATTCACTCACATAAGCAGAATTCCATAAACATTTGGAAATAAATCACTTTAATATTGAGATTGTTTATCTGGTTGATGGAATTTTTTTGGTTTGAATGTTACTCCTCCTTTCCTTTTGTTATGTGCTTGGAATTTTTTTATTCTACTTTCTGAAATGGACATCTATTGTTTTTTAATTCTGAAATTGCATTTATTTGTTTCTTTATGTATCCTTTATGCTATCATTCCACAGTTGCATTTCACTGTTGAAATGGGCATTTATTTCTTGTATAAAGATAGATACTTTCTCTTCGGATAAAGAAAGTCAGATAGCATTCAAAAACCGATAGTCTTTAGTTGAAAATGAAAATCAATCATACAATGAGAAGACAAGAGAAAAGCCTCCTTGTAGTTTAGATTCATTTGTTTGTTTTGTCTTTTGTGTTGAATTTTTTAGGCTGAACTTTCTAACACACGCAAAAGTTCCATAAATCTGTGGTGGACCTTCATTTTAGGGTTTCAGCTACATTTTAGGATTTCAAGTGCATTCTTTGTGCTAATACATAGCTCTGCAGCTGGAAGTGGTTCCATTGCTACCAGAACCATAGCAAAGAAAGTGGGCAGGATTGTCCCCTGCTGAAAACCTTCTTACCGGTAATTGATTTAAGAAATTTGTTTCCTGATAAGCATGAAAGCATGTATGAGCCAAGATTCATTGTTAATATAAAATTAACACTAAAATGTGGAGAAAAAATAAGGAGCTCCCTGGGGAAAAGAGATTAGCACTCCAAAGAGAAGCACAGCATTTTACATCTTGAATAGCAGTATGTGAGAGCTCTTCTCTTCTGACATCCACGCCAATGTATACTGTTTGAGTTTTTAAAATACTATTATCAGCTGGCACGGTACCATACATATGTCATCCTAGCCCTGAAGGAGGCTGAACAGGAAGAGCACAAGTTCAAATCTCACCTGGGCAAGTTTGTAAGACCCTGTCTCAAAATAAAATATAAAAAGGACTGAGGATATAGTTCAGCAGTAGAGCACCCCTGGATTCATTCCCTAGTACTGCAAAATATGTAATATATAAAATAGAAATTATTTGTAGAATGATCAACATGAGAACCTACTATATGGGCAGCAGAGCTGAGTAGCAATAGATAGTTTTCTGCTGTGTGAAAGTAATTACTGTTAACTCCGAGTATGCATTTGTTTTTCTGCTTAAGACATATAAATACAATTTCCTTAGAGTACTTCAACTTTTATAGCAGTATATGGAAAACCCTGAGGTCATTTTTATTTTTGGACATTTTGTTTCTTCTTGGATCATGGCTGATTCTGCTGAAATGTAAATATTTATATGAGAAACCAATGATTAACTACCTTATTATTTAACATGTGGGAGTGAAAGTAAAATATATTGATGATCTAAAATAGTAACTGTATTTTCTGCCTGCTGACATTTGGTATTAATAATATTTCATATTTTAAGGAGTATTTTTCAAACACACACCAAAAATGAAATAAGAAATTACTTTTTTCTTTGTATAAAAAATGTGCTGTATTTGCAAAGCATTAAAAATCAGACTTCCAAAAAAAAAAAAAAAAAAAAAAAAGAAGCTTATTTCCAGTACTCTATAGGTACTCTGTATATACATTACATCATTATTTTATAATGTCATATTTATAAAGTTTATTTTTAGTGGTGGCATGATAGTCTCAAATTCTTTTATGCCTTATTTTAGAATTCTTCAGCTATCAAATACATAATTAGTAGTTGGCAACATTAGAAAATTTTCCTTTATTTAAATAAAAATTTAAATCAGCCTTAATAGCTACCTATTTAGGTAATACTATATCACAAGGGTTAATCTTTTTAAAAGTGTTCTTCTCTGTTATGTATAGGAACTTTTTATTTAAAATAATTATTAATATTAAGGTCTTTACAATATATTAAGCAAACAAATTATAGAAATAAACCTTTCCTCAATAATATCAATTATATTTAAATACATAAAAATATAAAAATATTAAAAAATGGATAAAAATTTACACCTTAATGTTAAACTCTTAATATTATGTAAAATTTTGTTTAATGCATAATGAATCTGATAAATCATTTTGTCAAATTAGACAGCTATTCTAGACGGGAGAAAAAGAGGTCAGGATAACTTTCATACTTTGATAAGGTCAGTGAAAGTGGTAAAGAGAGGGTGAAAGAGAAAGAAAAGGAGAAACACAGCTGACATTCTGAGCTTGCTTCAGTGGCTTGTCAAATATATTTATGGTGATAATCTTGGCCTAGATAAGCAGCTTCATTGTGTTACTGATATTATCACTTGAGCAATGTGTGATGTTTTCAAAACGTACTACAGAGAAATGAACTTTGGAGAAGATCATGCTCAGACTTCATTTTTAAAGTCATATTTTGCAACAAAATTTATATAAAATAAAATATGAGCTTCTAAATAGAAAATTTTAAATACCCTTACCTATATGCAAATATAATTATATAATTAGGCATCAATATAATTTAAAGCATTATTCTCCAAACTAAGAAAAGTACAGGATCTGATGGGTTTACTGAAGTACTGTCTAAGATCTTTAGGAAAGAACTAATGACAATACTCTTCAAACCATTCCATGAAATTGAAAGGAAGAAACATAAATTCATTCCTTGAACCTAACATGACCCTTATAGAAGTACGCCAAAGTCTCCACAAAAGGAAAATTCCAAGCCAGTTTCCTTGAAAAACATACGGTAGATGCAAAAATCCTTACAATTCTATTGCAGACAGAATTTACCAATCATTAAAAAAAATACATCATGGTTAATCATCTTCACCAAGAAACTCAGTGATTGCTTACTATACATAAATCAGTAAAGACAATGCACTACATAAACAGAAATAACAATAAATTCACATGATCTTCCCAATAAATAAAAAAAAAAGCCTGTGAGAAAATCCAACAGCTATTTATAATGAAAAACTCTAATGAAAGTTGATATAGAATTGTCTTACACTGAAAACATCCATGTATGACACACTCACTGCTGACATCATACAAAGTGGGAAAAAATACTGAAAGAATTCTTTTAAGTCAGGAGCAAGACTAGGGCTTCCTCTCTTTTCACCCAGCTTATTATAGCATTTCAAACTTTAGCCAGAGCAGTCAGGATGGTGAAAGAAAGAAAAAGGATATTGATAGGAGTAAAAATATCTCTATTTTCAGACAACATGATCTTTTATATCTAAAGCTATTACCTTCCACCAAAACACTTATAGAATAAACAAATTCAGCAAAGTGCTGGAGTAAAATACCAACAGATAAAACTACAGTACTCCTGCACACTGACAAGAAATTCCTTAAGAAAGCAACGAGGAGACTAAGCCCATTTGTGGTAGTTTCAAAAAAATTAAATATCTTAGAATTAACCTAACCAAGGAAGTGGAAGGGACTGTAAGAAAAATGTGGTACTCCAAAAAATTGAAGGGGGCATTAGAAAATGCTAAGCCATTTCCTTTTGCTAGATAGTCAAAAACAACATTATCAAAATAGTCATATCCTCCAAAATTATATATATATATCATTCTTGAGAAAGAGGTCAAAAGCATATGTTGGAGAAAAAACAGCCTCTTGAATAAATGGTACTGGGAAAATTGGCTATCCTTATGCAGAAGGATGAATTAGACCCATATCATTCACCTTGTATTAAAATCAAATCAGAATGAAACAAAGACATATAAAAATAGGAACACAAAAAATAGATAAAGCTCTTAAAGTCAAAAACAGAGGCAGTGACTTCTTGAAGAGAACCCCAATTTCATAATAATAAGACTCAACAAATGGGATTAAATCAAACTAAAAATTTTCCACACAGTAGAAAACCTACAGAAAGGAAATAATTTTTTTTTTTTTTTTTTTGGGCCAGGTACAACTGGAACAATGGATTAATATTTAGAATATATAAATAAATCAAGAGTTCAGAGCCCCCAAATAAAAGATGTAAACAAACGGGCAATTGTTGCAATTAGACACTTCTCAAAAGAAGTGTAAATGGTCAGTACCTACATGAAAAATGCTGAATATGTTTCCTCAGAGAAATGTAAAGTGTAAACAACACAGACATTCCATCTTAGTGTGATAAGAATAGCTATCATCAAAAACTCAAAAAGCAGCAAATACTGCTGACATTGTGGGGAAAGGAGTGCTTCTACATTGGTGCTGGGAATGTAAACTAGTACAACTAGTGTGGAAATCAGTAAGGACATTTT
Organism: Chinchilla lanigera; assembly: GCF_000276665.1. Classification (NCBI taxonomy): domain Eukaryota; kingdom Metazoa; phylum Chordata; class Mammalia; order Rodentia; family Chinchillidae; genus Chinchilla; species Chinchilla lanigera. The sequence goes on from NW_004955417.1 coordinate 17,976,100, forward strand.
TTAAAAATTTAAAAAAATAGAAACTCTATTTTACTCAGATATAGCCATTTTAGGTATCCTGTCAAAAGAAATAAAATCATCCTTCCGTAGTGATACATGCATAACCATGCTTATAGCAGCACACTCCACAATCACTAAGTTATAGGAGTGGCCCATTTGACCAATAACAGAGGAATGGATAAAGAAAATCTGGTGCACGTATATACAACAAGGTACTGCTCAACCACCAGGAAAACTGACTTTGAGTCATTTTAGGAAAGCAAGTTAATTTTGAGCCCATAATGCTAAATGACATAAATTAAACACAGAAGAATTAATATTTCATGGGTTCTTGCATAAGAAATCCAAAGTATAAACAATTTGAAAAGTAAAATAACAGAAAGAGGGCAGGGATCAGGGAGGTAGAATGTGTGGAGACGAGAGAGAGATCTGGGGAAGAAGGAAGAGAGTAAAGCCATGGGAGGTGCGGAGCGGAGGCAAACATGATCAAGATGTGATGGGTAGATGCATCGTTTTCCCTCTAAGGATGCAAATATTATAGGGAAAGATGAGACCCCCTAGGGAGGGTTAGAGCAGGGAAAGGGTCCTTTTACAGAGTAGGAGGAAAGCAGCCTCTGTGACTATAAGAACACACAGTTTTGTGGTTTTACTTCTGAAGAGATAACACAGGGGTGGCTCGCCAAACTACTTCACTCACGTCTTGCGGTTTGAACTTCCCAAACCCCTGAATGATGTGTGTAACTACCGTGAGGCACTGTTTGATCCTGTACCCTTATAAGTGCAAATGCTGTGGGTGGGTGGAGATGCTGCTCTAGCCCATAAAACAGTACTGCTGCCCCATATTCAGCAGTGATCCAGCTCTGGGGCCCCCACTCCTCTGAGTGGCTTTGCTGAAATAATTTAAAAGGGACAGGTATGATGTAGTAACAATTTAAATACATTACACATGAGCAATGAAAGAGAGAGTACTGTTAAATATAGCACCGTGTTCCTGTGACAAACATCTTAAAATAATTAATATATGTTTTCTTTTATAATTACTAGTGTCACTGCTATATTTTATTTTGCCTTTAATTGAGAATTCATTTCTCATAAAAAGTTAGACAACCTGGTATTATTAAGATAGTAAGAAAAGTGAAGAACTGAAAATTATTACTAAGTTTTATGTTTCATATTTTGGTCATATCCTTTAAAGGCAGAAAATTTAAAATCTTATGGTGTAAATATGCTTATTAACTTTATGTGTGGGAGGAAAAAGGCTTAGTTAAAAGAGAATTTCAAGAAAATATTTTTGACTCCAAATCCAGATTTTACAACCATAGTAAACTCCAATGTCTGCATTCACCGTTCTATTTTAGCCATCAATGGATGTGTCACTATCAGCAGCAGAAACAATGTAAAGAAATATATGAGAAGACATAGATCAACGTTACTGGAGATAAAGATGAAAACCTCTGCAGGAGGTTGTTTGCTGTCAGCGGTGCGGAAAGTTCTGACCATATTACTCTTGCACAGACTGTACTGGTATTTGCAGTTCCACAGTGAAAGTTTATAATCTGCTACTCCACTGTGCTCTACAGCTGTGACATATGCTACTGATAAGGTAACAATGCTCCTTTTCTATACAAGGTGGCTTGAATAATTTCCATTAGCAGAGTCCTCTAAAAACATGAAAAATGGTTATGTGAGTTAAAAATTGTACTGATAGGCATAATGTATGTGGCGTGAATAGGAAAACAATTTCAACATCATACTGCTAGTATTTTTACCTCGACAATGCAGAAGTTCACTGGAGACATTTTGCCTTTAATAAAAAGACATTGTTTGCTATGGCTGGAAACTATACCAGAGTTGTGGGAATTACAGTGTCTGAGCATGTTCCGGCTGCAAAACAGAAGACTCTTCCTCAGAGTCCCAGCTGTATAAGGGCCTTTGATGGATCAGTGAATTTGCATCACAATTCAAGAGATTATGCACACATTTCTGCGCAGTAAGGATTTCGGAGGAACATTGAGTAAGTCCATCACTCCTACCCCAACTAAGACTTTTTAATGGAATATGATTGCTGTCAATCATCCTGAGGAAATGACTATGTCGTTTTACTCTGGAAAATAGTTCTGGGAGCTGGTCTGTCAGCGAACTTTGCTCCTTCCTAAGACAGAGGAACTTCATTTTTCAAAATTCTCAAAGAAAAACTTTAACTGAAGAGGTTAGAAAAGTTCAGTGAAAATAATGATCACTTTTCATGTGAAAAAAATTTCAGGAAGTTTAAAAGTAAACTATTTAAAACTCTTGTTTGGTGTCTATGCTTTGGAATTCCAAAGCTTTTATAATTGCAATATAAAATAAATGATGGCACATGGGAATGAAGAAGAAATTCTTCTGGCAACTGGCTAAAAATTTCCAAATGATATAAATGTAAGTTAAAATAAGTCACATTTGTGAATGGTTGGAGATTTATTTAAATAATTTAGTTAAAAGATTCTGAGCAAATAGAGTCCAAGCACCTGGCTAACTCATCAGTGTTTCTAAAAACTTGATTAGCTGGTTGTGATGGCACATGCCTATAATCCCAGTGCTACGGAGGCTGAGGCAGGAGGATCACAGCAAGTTTGAGGCCAGCATGTGCTACATAGTGAGCTCAGTGCCACCCTGAACTACACAGTGAGTCTCTGTCTAAAAAAACAAAAAACAAAAAACAAAAAACACTAAATAAATAAAAATAAATAAATGTTTGATTAATCCAATTCTGTCATGTGAGGTAAGTTAATGATTTAGCAGGAATTTTTTAAAAATAAAAATTAATGTATGTTGTAATTAGTCTCAGTGAAAGCTGGACATTCCAAGTGTAAGAACAAAATAAAAGTAAAATGATTAAATTTAATAAGACACTGTCAAAATTTTACAGAGTGTAAATCTAAATACGAGTTGTACTCTCAAAGTCCATATATATTGTAAAATGTATCTATCAAACAAATCTAAGTATAACAGTAAAAATCTATGAAGAGGCAACTGGGAAAAGCACAGGTAAAATGATAATGAGTAGCCATCTGATCATTAATTCATCTACCACTGCAACCATTAATACATCTACACAGCAAACATAGTCTCCAAAATGTCTCATGCAGCAAGCACAGAAATATTTATCATCATCTGTAATGGATAAAGTAAAAATTTTAAAATAAAACAGTCCAGCATAGTTTAGTACATTATTGTAACAAAGTGCAAAATTACCTGAAAATTTAATAAGCTGCAACATAAAACCAGGTTTCATAAAATGAGAAAATACTTTTCTACAGATTAAACTGGACAATTTTACCAACTAATACAGCCTTTCTTCAGACAAACAAATAAAATGAAACCGAAAACATCACAATTTGCACCACTTTACAGAGGTAGGTATACAGCTTAATTTGTAGAATGTGTGATAGATTTCCCCTGCCCAAATTACTCGGATATATTTTTACCCTTTCTAATGGTTTCTTATTTTGTTTTAGTACACTGAATAAAGTTAAGGAGTAATAGGGTTATTGGATAGAAACTGTCATAAATCATTCTTTGCCTATCCATCAGATCTGTTTTAATATATTTCTTCCTGATGACCCCAACTGAATTAATCTGACATATCAGGTGATCAATAGGTAATTCTGGATCAGTCAAATAGCATTGCTTTTTCATCGGTTATTTTCTTAGGTGCATAATAGAAAAATTTCTGCTTAATAATGTGTAGTTACCTCCTAATACAAAGACAAAAATTAACCTATTTAATGAGAAAATACATTGAAACGCTATCTTTTTTTTTAACAGTTTTGGTCAAAATCTGAATATATTTACATTTAAATAAATCCTTATGGAAAATTGTCATAATGCCTGTAGTGATACTTCTGTTTATATTTCTATTGTCAAGAGAAATTACTGTGCTTGGGATGTGAGCTTGTGTTTAGTTAATGTTCAATTTTAAAATTATGTGTATTTGCATATGAGGGTATTTGTTGAGATTTTTCTCAATATGAAATATATTATTTTTGGTGTTTTCAAATATAAAAAGACTTTTACATCAATTCAAAGTTATTAATTTCCCATAACACAGTCAATACTTAAAGCTGCTAAAAGTGTTATGTAATGAAATCTATCTTATTCCAGATTTGTTTGTTCCAAAAAATAAATTTGAGACCCTTTACTAAAGAAAGTGCAATTCATCAGAATTTTACCATGCTAATAAAATGTGTGTTCTGACCTCCACAAAGATGGAAATGAAGAACAGGAATGTGATCTTGATTTCAGAAAGCGTCGTTCATGAGCTTTATCTTGCTGTCTGATGTAATATCATTCCTTATTACCTTTCTCAGAGATTCGAAAGTTTCCCACAGTGAAAAATGACAATGCCACATTTAAATAACAATGGTTTAAAAAAGTGCTCAGAACAAACCTCAAATCCTGCACTCTTGATTCAAATAAGCAAGGTAGGGTTGACCACTCTCGGTTCCAGCCCATGTCCCCCTCCTGCTGTCTTGTCACAAGGCCAGAGTATGACAGACCTGATGCAACAGAGGGGTGATTTCCACTCAGTCCTATGACTGGACAGTTTTCAGAGGCAGGGGACTCTTCTAGCAGATTGTCCATTGAACAGGTGTGTTCTTTGTAACTAATGTGTAACACAATAAGAATGAAGAGTGTGTCTAATAAATGTTAAGGTAGTTTTGTTTAAGACGTGGATTTTTTTTTTTCTAGCTGACCACTTCCTTTGAATGATTAATTGAAATTACCAAGTGTTGAAAAGATAGGGCGCTAAAGATTCATTTATTTTTTTCAATGAGGCATTTTTTGTGGAATTTGGTTTTCCTTTTATTCTGTTTCCTATATTATGAAGTACAGTAGCAATTATCAGTGAGAGGAGAGCCCGGAGAATAAAAAGATGCTAGAGAAATACAGGGGACAAGATTCATAAGCTAATTTGATACTTCTGATCCAATAGGTTAACCGTGGGCAATTTGTATGCCCTTAGATTGTCAATTTCAATTCTGAATTTAGTATGAATAATATTTATTTAAAATAACTCTATGATAAATGTGATCATTATGGATATAAAAAGCATTCCAATAAAATTTACTAAAAATTGCTCAAAAAATATCTATAGCTGGGTTTAACCAAGAGCATTTAAATTAACCAGGAAGACAAATGACTAAGTAAATAAGAATCTTTGGCAATTTTCTTCTCTCTTCCACATAAATTTGGGCCTCACAGAATTTGTAGAGAGCAGAGGTTAGTAATCTTCTGGATGGACAGATTTTTTTTTGTTTCCATTCTTTTTGTTATATATGCATTTCTTTTTTTGATCATAGAATCCTATTTTTATGTCTGTAAGAAATAATTCTAATAAGTAGAACTAATATTTCTAGAAAACACACTCTGATCACAATACCATGTACAAAATCAATCACATCAAAATACAATATGATCTGTAGCTTATGTGTGTACATCAGAGGCCTTCCTGGTGTTAGATCCTGTTATCACTACAAGTTTAACTTCTACTTCAAAACAGTTTACAGTAAATGCAGCATATTATACAATTCAGTTCATTTTTTTCCCAAGAGAACTCCAAGACTAGTAACTGCTTAGATTTAAGTATTGCTAAAGTAGACATGTGTTCCTCACCTAACATCTCTTTTTTTGTTGTTGTAAGGGTTAATAAAATAATTATATTATCTGCATCTCAAGTACATCCACAATTTATGTCTGATATATCATTACACTCTCATTTTGATAGTTATTCATATATGAGTAGGTACATAGTGTGTGATATGATTTTCAACATTAAATTGTTAAGTTATTTAGTTTATTAGTCCATGTATGCAGTCCATAATGTTTACATATGCATTTCAATCATGCTAGTACTTTTTCTTTACATCACCATTAAGAAGAGAGAAACTTTGCAATACAATAAATATCAAAGTAAAGGTTGAAAATATGTAACTTCTTAGACTTTAGATTATCAGTCCATGCAATCTAATGTACATAAAATCTCATTACCTAAACGTGCTATATAAATGATATGTATGCATAAAATGCGCATATGGGAAAAAAGATGAGGTCTTGGGAGACAAAGTAAAGGAAGAAATGATTAATAAACATGATTTTCACCTCAGTTTTATCTGGAATTTCGGTAAGTTATTCTTAAATTATACTTCAACCTTAATATTTCCACAGTAATTAAATTTAATTTTTGTAACTTTGAGATTAAAAAGAAGATGCATAATCTATGCAATATAAGGATTAATTTTAATTATTTATAAGTATAAAGAATAATAAGATTTATTATTGTAGTTTATTGACATTACACATTTTATTCTCTCTCATAAATACTTTAAGATTAATAATGTGAGGAAAGTAAGATCAATTAGATCAAATAGGAAAAGTTCATCGTATATCAAAGTTGCTTAACCACTTACAAAGGAAAAAAAGGAGAACATAAATTACTTTAGACAACAAAGTTTTAAAATATGATGAAAGCTGCACACAAAAATGACATATTTTAAACAGACTAAAATTTCAAAATAATGGTATGTTCTACCATGAGGTATTCTACAAAATTATTATATGTAATCAATGAACACTTGTAATATACCCACTAATTATTTCATGAATTTTTATATAACATAAAATATCGAGAAGTTACCTTTATATGAAAAATGTAAATGGTTTTAAATGGTTTGTTACATCAAATAGAATGCATTCATAGATACGATAATAGTAGAGACAGAAGTACGAACAATACAATATTACTTTTACTTAACGTGTTTGTATTTTTTTCTCTTTACTTCCTAATTTTCTAAAGTATGCTGTTGATCACTATATGGACGAATGAAGATTTAGTAGCAAAAATATCTTTTATGAAATATCCATGATGATTTCATTACTTTAAATTTTCACAGGTGGTGAACATGCAGAAATTCATGGTATAAATTGTTAGCAAGTCTAAATCAAGGACATATTTACCAGTTCATAGTGTATTTGAGAACCATGATATAAAATTTGAAAGGAAAAGAAAGCTTATTTTTAAAATACAACACATTATAAATAAGCATTGTCTTTTATAATATGAAGACATAATTATAGGTGAAGAAGAGATACTTGTTGATTTATAGTAAAGACAGCATAAAAATCTAATAAAGCTGCTTTATATCAAAGATCATTGAGTGGATAAGATTGAACTTGAAGATTTTGTTTTTCTAACTAGCTCCAAAATTGATAAAAATATATTGTATCTGAGATTCAGAAGAAAACTTTAGAATTAAATGACAACAGATACAAATTACTTTGGAATGGGTTAGAAAATAAAGTTACAGAGAATTCAGTGTTCATTACGGCAGAAATGAAATGAGCTAAACATTCTGGACATGACTGAGCAGGATGGAGAGAGACATCTTCATGTTATTCGAGTGGTCTGTAATTTAAGACTCAAGAATTGTTTTATTTCTGGAATTTTCCAATCAAAATTTTTGGAGTACAGTTGCCGACTGATGGTTGAAATGATTGGAAGCAGAACTGTGGCTAAGGCGGAGGTTACTGTAATGTGAGCATGCCATCCTACACATGCTCTTGCCTCTCGAGTGGTGTCATGGATCCTTACATTTGCACAGAATATTCAGTGCAAGATGGTTTCTACCCTCCCTGAGGGAATCGTAAGACATTAGCTCAGGTATTGCTTAGGGACAATTTATAAATTAACTCATATTGTTGTAGGGGCCAGTAAGACATTTCATCATGTTGTTACAAGCCAATGCATAAACATTTTTATGCTGGTATTTACACAGGTGTAATAAACATTGAGTTATACTTCATTCTGTCTATGCCACTGACAACATAAACAAGAAACAATACACAGAACAGCTAACATAGTTGTACTAATGACTTTTATTGCTCCATTGAAAGGAACAGTTAATGTTTAAGTGTTTGATCAATCTCACATGTCTATATTTGTTTATCTGAGTATCCAATTTGAAGATATCAATATGTAATACCACAACCATTGTTAATTTCCTATCACCTTGTCTGAAATTCTGTATTGCTTGTATTGTTTTCGTGTTATTTTCTAAATGTATGCATGTTTGTTAATATGTTTTCCATTTTATCTTTAAAATAAAAAAAGAAACAAGAGCAGAGTGAATATAGTTAGTATTTTAAAATAGACACTTCTGCACTGCCAGTGCAATGGTCAATGATCACTTTCCTGGTGTCAGAGTACTCATGTGCTACAGGAAACTATAAAACAAGAAACACAGAAAGAACAGGGTCGGAAACACCCACCACTGAATCAGGGGAAACGGAGAGAGTGGGCCACAAGATTTTAACATTTACAGACTTTGAAATTATAAGTAAAAATTGATAAAATCGGTTTTTAAGCTTATGCTCCAAATGAATTTTATAATAGAATTTAATATCATTTGATTTAAAACTCGGGCCCAACCTTCTACCTGTGCAAACCCCCCTCCCCCACAGGCACACACACACACACACACACTCACAGACAAGTGTTTATCATTTTTTTTTTAGAGGGTTAGTACTTAATACACACAAATATAGTGAAAGTCTCTCTTCACTGTATTTTTTTACATTAGATTTTTGCGGTAAAAAAATTAAGGTTAATCGGATAAACCTCTGCTTGGGCCCTATGAAAATACTGCTTCCAAAATGGCAAAGAATGTTCATTCTTTTCTGTATAATTTTATGTCAAGGACCCCTGGTGTAGTAAAATATTTTTATGAGTTTTAGTGTCTGGCGAAAAGGTAAAATTGCTGTTCATTAAATGTGTTGCGATGTAAGTCTCTGAAAAAAGACTTTGTCGTACAGATTCGCACTCCAGAATCTCTGCTTCCAGGATCTGCATCTGTGAGAGAGTGGAAATGCAGCCGTGGGAGAGGATCCTTAGAATTGCGGACACCTCCGTAAATCTCCCCGCCCCTGAAGGGCCCTTCCGAGCTGGCCTGAGTGCAGTGATGAGACGGACCCATCGCGGTTCCTCTGCGGCACCAACCTCTCGCCCCGGGGCAGCGGGTCCTTCTTGCGCACTCAGCTCCGGAGGACAGAATCTCAGGAGGCAGCTCTCTACAGCTGAGGGTAATTTCTTCACAGAGACTTAGATCAGAGAGGATGCTCCCAGCAGCTAGAGGAGTGAGTACTTCAGTCCTGAGAGCGATTAAAGGTTTTTGAAGCACTTGAGCCTTTCGGTGATATTTTAAGTTTGATATGATAGAGTTAGAAGTATTTGGGCTCGTTCCAAGTTCAGTGGAAAAGCACTCAAAGCTTTATCAGGCTTGTAACACTCCCTGGACCTCAGTTAATCCTTATTGGGGGAAAGAAGAGATAAAACAATTTTATAGCTGTGCCTGCTTTGAAATACCTTAAGAGTGATGAGAACAACGTACAAAGTTTCTCAAAATAAAGCCTTTTGCCAATCGAGTTCACATCTTGAGATTGCTGAGAAAGGATGCCTGACGGATGGTGCATGTCAATACATTCCTACCCAGAAGCACGCATCACCTCACAAGCAACGCACTTATATGAGTATTAGCTACGGCTCCGTGCTCCATGCTCCTCATACAGAGATCCAAAACATTATGTTTTAAGGGAGAGGACCGGAAGTGGAGGAAATCTGCTAATAGAAGAGTGAAACAGCTTCTTCCATTAGCCTTAAAAATGGTTATATAGTTCTGTTTTGCATTGGAAACAATGTCAGGTACACATCAAAAACGAAACAATATTAATTTTACCTCTAAAGGGTGTTTGCATTGGAGAAAACATACAAACCACCACTTTTTGTTCCTTTTTCTCCTTATTTGGTTATAGTATATAATCAGTAGAGATACAATATTCAGGGCAATATTGTTGCATGGACATCACATGAAATTAATACTTTATACTGAATCTTTTGACAGCAAGATTTTAGATGTGTAGATTGATTCACACTATTCAATTTCTGCAAAATATAAAATACTTTATGTGATTTTGCCCTACTCAGTATAAACTACAAGATTTTGTTTTTCATCTTCATTGTATTTCATTATCTTGTTCTGAGAAATATGTAGCCACCTAGACTTGACAGTTATGTAAAATTCATGTGTCAGAAATTGGAACATTAGAAGTTCATGCAATTTTGTCTGATCTTAGTCATCCATATATGGAATCAAATAAATTGTATCCTGTCATGGCTTTCAAATATTTTGTGAGATAAGTGATCATCCAATGTAGCAGATGTGCTTTGTATCTGTACAAAACTGTTTAACCAATTGAAACAATTGTCATCAAGTATTTATGCAAAATAAATGGATGTGAATATGCTTCATAAAACGATGCAAATCTTGTTCCTTCTGAACATAGTAGCATTTACAAAATTTTAAGATAATATTTCAGCTCTCAAGTACAAACTGAGGAAAAAAAATTATTGGAAAAAATATGTTTCTTTGAAAGTCTTGTTTTAGGTCCTGTATTACAATTTTAACATTTAACTTATTTTACATACATTTCAAATGTAAAAGTGAATAAAAAAGAGAGAAGAGTTATAAAAATGAATTTTAAATTTTATCACTTTTTAGAAGTAAGTTTCTTGTTCTAAAAATAGAAAGTACCACTGCATACGAGAAGCTATAATATATAACAATAAATATTTTGGAAATAATAAATACTTTGCAACTCATCACATGTGAAGCACTTGTTTAATAATTTTTTCACAACTACTTCACTAAACATTTGTTGACTTTCTCCTGTGTGCTATTACAGTTTAAAAGAAAAAAAACTACAGTCTCTGCTACCACTGTGTATACCCCTGTATAAGCACTCATACTGGTATACTTGAGCCTATGTATATCTACAAACATATATATGTATAAGCAAACATATGTGCACACACACATTTTTTAAAAGTTTAAGTGGGGTTCAGGTAAGCTTCCTGGATGAGGTAAAATACTGGTAGTCAGAAGGGGTTAGGGTTTGGCAATGTAACGTACTTTTCCAACCATATGCAAGGTTGTATTATGCTATGTAATATGTTATTATTGCATATTATTACCTGTTTTCTGACTTTGCAATAGTGCTGCCCATCCTTGAATCCCCTGGACACTGCTTATTTGGGCCTTTGGTGCTGAGACTTATTACCACACCATAAAGTTACATGAATTATTTGATTTGTATTATTATTACCATTACCTAACATTCTTTTGTTCCCTATGGTGGGGAGTCATAGAGAATGACATAACAGTTGCTTGCCTTTTACGGACTGCTGGGTTTAGATATATGACCCAGACCTGTGAGCATTAATAACAATGATCTGCCTTCCCAAGATCATAAGGGTCAGATCTTGTGGATCATGTAGACAACTCACCCTCATAGCCAAATTTCAGGGCCCAGGGCTGGATATGTAAGTAAAGTATGTCTGTTGGGAAACTTTCAATATATTCAATGTATAGTCTCTAAAAATACAAGATGCTTGAGCCTGCTGGATCATTTAGCCATTAGAATGTGATTGGGGTTAAAGACAGTTGTCATTCTTCCCAGCTCTTGAGAACCTTTTAAAGAATGTGGTCAAATAAACAGAGGTAAACAATTATATTTTTAAAAAGTAGGGATAAAACCCTAATAATTTTCTTTGAGCCAAGGATCTAAAGGTGAATCTAGTTATGTTAATATACTCTAACATAAAAATACCGGGGCAGGGGATATAGCTCAGTGGCATAAGAACTCAACATCATGTGTTCGATCCCTGGTACAGGAAAAAAAAAAAAAAGAGCTAATCTAATATAAAAATACCTACTTTAAATCTTAATATAGATTAAGCTTTAATTACAGTGCTAAGGCATTCCTAATGAATAATTACTTTGCATAAAGAAAATATTACAAAGGTAGGATATAGGCTGAGATTTTAAGAAGTTGCTGAAAGTGCAACAGGCATTGATAGTTTTTAGGATATTTACAGGACCATAATTACGCTATGCTTGTCTGATCACAGCACCCAGAGAGTGAAAATTTATAGTAGAGCAATCCTGAGTTTTAGTAGAGATAAATAGGCCTCCACTCCATAAAGATGACTAGGATGTTGTAAAGTGTGTATCAGATGATGGTGTTTCTCTGTTTTAAATTCTCTCTTGTAGAGTCAAGCTAAAGGTTTTCTTGACTTTGATCAGTCATTTTCATCTACTTTATTATACCTGGACCTCATAATGTGTGCACTGTTTCTCTTACTCTACTGTAGCTGCCCTGGCCATCTTTCTCTTCCTGTGATGCATCAGAAAACACATGTCTGGGGCTTTCGCAATTGCTGTTTTTGCATCTGTCCTCAGAACGCTCTCTCTGCAGTTACCTCCACAACTGATGCTGTAAATTCAGAGTTTTAGTCAAATTCCACATTTTTAAACAAAATCATGTTTAATAGTTAAATTAAATATCAGGTATTCATATATTATTACCTCTCTTGCTTTCCTCCTTCATCTCTTATCACTAATGATTTCCTTATATTGTTTGTATGCTGTGCATTATTTTTCTTCCCCTAGAAGTATATTATACAACAGCAGCCTTCTGGAACTTTTTGCTTTGATGTAAAAACACATGATTGCTGTGTCTTCCTTGACTAAATCAGTTGCTTCGCAAAATAGGTGCTCAATAAATATTTGTTGAAATGATGAATAAAAATGTGATTTGAAGTCAGAATAGCACAATTAAGCACTCTTCTACCATTTATTGGATAACACTGGAAAAAACTTTGGTATTGGAAAAAATATTGTGCCTTTATGAATGTAAAATTTGTCATTCATATAAAGGTAAACTTTTAGAGTTTTACTTAAATACAGTGGGCATGAGGTTCTCTGCACATATTTCAGAAGTACAGCTTGACAAATCTGTAACCCAATCTTCCCCTTATCTATACACGAGTTTCAAAAAAACTATTGACTTTCTTGAGTCATTACATATAAATTTCCATTTTCTATGATTTCATGTAAATGAACATATATGTTAGGTTCTGATTTTTTAACTTTTAAAGAAACTACCAGGAAGTTTCCCCAAAATAGTTGTACCATTTAAGCAATGTTTGTTTTTCTCCTTGGCGTATGGAAATTTCACACTGTCTGTAGGAAAGACCGTCCTTCCACTTCACATTTGCCTTTGTGCATTTGTCAAAAATCAGCCTCCAGGAAACACAAGTCAGTTCTCAGGCTGGGAAAGCAGAGCTGATGAGCTGGTGTGGTCCACAGCGTGCCCCCTGAAACTGGATGCACTTGGCTTGAGTGCCAGGCTGGTGCTTGTGAGATGGGCCACTTTGTGCAAGACACTTTGTCACTCTGTGCTTCTAGACAAAATAAAAACCGTATTATGTTTCCATCTTGAAATGAATGCTCCTGACTTGACTACTGCTACTTTACACCGAATCTTGACATCAGATAATATTCTTCTAATGTTCTTCTTTAAAAACACATTGGTTATTATAGGCTCCCTGTAGTTAACTCTATGTCAATATCTGTATAAATTTTAGAATCTTTATAATTTTTTCATGCAATGGCCCATATCAAGTCTACCTGTGCTTCAGTACTCTGAAGATTAGTTTATATCTGTTACTGTTTTATTTGCTTCTGCCACATGCTCATTAGATGCACATTAGGAGACAGGCACTGTACTACGTGACAGAGTCTATGAGTTAATCAGATGAGGCACTTGTCTTTATAAGACTGTATGTATAGGTTTTAAAGTAAAGCAAATTTCCAGGAAGTAGGCATGAGAATGAGAGAATCTATAGGTTTCAGAAGCCTTTTGAATGTGATAGCAAAATTATTTCTTTAGAATGTGATTTTAGAATTGCAAGGTAAATTATAATAATAATGTCACCATCATTTCTAGCAAAAAAATTTTAAAAATAAGATTATCACATCATTTTGATATTCTTCATAAATATTTTCAAAATTTGTCACTGATTGAATCACTCATACAGTAACACGTCATTAAGACTAATACATTTTTTGTGAAATGACCCACCCATATTTGGAGGATATTAGAGGAACATATTTATACTGTGAACTCAGTACTAATAATATATAATATAGTCATTGTGTTTTCTTCTGCTCTATGGTTTATGTTAATGATGCCATGAGTAATTTTCCCTGTTTGCCATTAATGTGTACACTTTTCATATCAAACTCATTGATTTTTATTTCATGAATGTTCATCACTTAAGACTTATCCTGTAAATGTTAAGGGTCATGTCAGAAAGTTTCCTGTCACCATGACAAAGTACCTGAGATAATGAACATGAAAACAGAAAATATTTATTTGACTCATGGCTTCTAAGGCTTCAGTCCATGGTCTCTTGGATCTGTTACTTAGGGTCTGTTGTGAAGCACAATGGCAGGCAGGTTGTGGTAAAGCAAAGCAACTCACTTCATGGCAGTTTGAAGCAAAGAAAGGAAATGAGCCAGAGTCCCAATAAACCCTGCAAAGTCATGACCCCAGTGACCTAATTTTCATCCACTAGGTCACATTTCTGAAAGGTCCCAACACCTCCCCGTAGTGACACAAACTACTGATCAAGCCTGTAACTCCTAGCCCACTGGGTGAACTTTCCAAACTATAGCAGGAGATTAGTTAAAGAAAAATAACAACACAAAAATTAATGGAAGTTAATAATTTTGATTTATAACAAAATTAAAATGATATTGTTTTTATAGCCAACTGGTAATAATGAAATATGTATGGGATTGTTAATCATAGAAATGTATTAAAATCAAAGTTCTGTAATCTTCTTTGTGAAAACAATGATGATGTTAATTATAATAAGATATAATAATTAAGATTGTTTTCACAGAAATGTTTTTAAAATGTGGAAAAATCAGCAAGAGCACTGTGGCACATAAATTTTTCACTCTATTTTTATTTTCTTTCAATCTTCCACAGGCACACACACATAAACACCAAGTATATCTGTATAACGTTAAATCAGATCTCTAGGCATATCTGTTCCATAACACTATGATTTTTTCACTTCATTCTTAATCAATTCATAGGCCTTCTCATAATCATTCTGTTCCTTAGAAGGTTGATCGTTATCTATTGCATTGCTAAGAGCCATTACTCTTTAGATTTTGGTTTAATTAATGTACCTTGTATGAGCAAATGATTTCATAGAAGACAACTGCTAAGATAAATCCTCATGCTGAGTCTTGGTAAAGAAATCAGTGCATTCCCTTTTGAATGATTTCAGCCTTCCTTGGATATAAAAGCACCATAATCTTCTATGATTTCTTCAGACCTCCCAAGGGATATGGCTTCTGGCTAGAAAACATTCTTGTGTGTTTCAATATCTATTTTTTTTTGTTACCTTAACCCATCTCTATAGAGAGTATTTTCATTAAATGATGCTCACAATTTGAAATGGACATGTCCTCTTTATTCTTTTGGCACTCTGATATGAAGCACTGCGGTGACTGTTTAATAATATTACACGTAACAAAGCTAACACTGTGCATTTTATGTCAACTACTTTGATCTTCACTGTGTGATAGATTTAGGAGCCACCTTAACTAATTTGCAAATACGAAATATATGCCTAAGACGTTGCACTCTCTAATGATACCTAGATAACTAAAACATGGTCTTCATACTTTGGAGAGACCAGATGGTTGGACAAGCTCTTTTCCTGTAGATTAATATTTATTGAGATAAGTAAAATTAGAAATAGGAAAATAACATATTATTTCATTGAGGTCATATAAATCTATCCAAGAATAGCGGTAAGTCAAGTCACAATAAGCTTCTTGGAAGAGTTAAAATAATAATTTCAACTATTATGTTTGAGGCATATTTACATTTAGCTCATTTTTCTGCTCATTTAAAGTGAAGTAAGTTTCTAAGTTGAATTCTGGTCTTTGTGGAGAGAAAATGCATTACTGACATGGTAAGGACCTCGCAATAAAGGGAGGCTATAAGTAGAGTTTGTGGGGAACGTTCTTCTCTCTACTCTTCTGTATATAATGCTGAGAAATCATTGCTAATATCACCATAGGTCAAGTATTACAAGGCATTAAGATGAGGCTCTCAAATGATATTTAATGATATAGGGAAATAATCAAGATATAAATTAATTTTAAAATCATGTCCTAAACAGCCTTATTGTATATCTATCGTACATGTCAGGGTTGAATCAGTAAGAATTCAGATAGGTCAGAAAGGATGTTGACCTTCATTCCCTATCTCAGCCCAATTCAAAGAATGCCACAGAGGAGGAAAATGTGTGTAATTTTAAAACAAATATGTAAAGAAATCTGTAGAGAAATCTATGGAATACAAAAGGAATGTTGCCAAATGAAGGCAGCATTTCCTTTCAGAGTAAAAATGTGTTGGACAGTTGGCAGTTAGTCAATATGAAAGGATTTTTCCTCCCCTCTAACATAGTCCAAGAGTACAAATTTTACGCAGCTTTTAACACAACAGTGCTGGGATCGGAACGGAGGAGGCAGAGCAGTGGCACCGGACCTACTGCAGCGAATGCGCTGTGCTGATCCCTCCGTCTTTGCACTGACAGTTGAAAATGTGTCATTTCAGGACAATATAAAGAAGTTAATATAACTGGTGAGAAACTGTCAAATAGATTCAAAAGAAGAGGGAAAAGGTGGTTCTACACATTTTACGTTCGAAATTCTTTCTGGTTTTGGAATTTTTCTATTTTATTCAACAGCAAACTCACCATAAAATGACATAGAAATGAAGAACTTTGTCATGATTTTTGAATCCCATTTAAGCACAATACCGTGTCAATTCAGGTTATTACAGGAAATAAGTTCATGCATAGAAGTAGGCACAGGTTGCTTAAGATCCATAACTCTATCAATGTGAGTCTACAAATTCTATAGCAATAAGTAGCTTCTAATTTTGACTTGCTATAAAAATGAGTGAGATAAGTTACAAAACAATCAATTAATATATTACAGTTTACTTTAGATTTCTAAATCTTTTAATAAATAAATAAATATTCCTCATCTACATATTTATTTTTGCATATACTAAATATTAATTCAAACGTTAGCTCAACATGTAGGAACCTTTTTATCATATTACCCAGGTATACACCTAGGCTTCAAAGTGCCAAAATATGTACATTTTATTTGCTTATATCATTTTTAGATGATTCAGTAAAGATATAAACAAAAGTACTTATTAGTTGACTTAGTATAAAAGAGTCCTCCAAACTTTCTCAAACTGTGCTAACATGATTACCTTTAATCCCATATTTTTGAGTGATAAATAAACTTCAGGGCCTCAAGGCATTATTTGAATGTGATTAATCCTTCATTATTAAGTGTTCTACTGGTCCCTGCCCCTGTGTCCTGCAAAGTGCTTGTTTTGCATTCCTTTTTGCCTGAGCTTCTCAGCGGTGCTTCAGAACTGACAGTTTTGCTTGTGGTGGTAAGAGCTTGAGGCCTCAGTCGCACGCTGAGTACTCCAGGGTTTCCAAAAAACAAGCCGAGGCCCCACACCTATAAAATCAGGAGAACAGCAAGACATTGACAAACAGAAAATGCTGCACTGAGGTTAAAAAAAGACAGGTAAACTAATCATAATCTATCTTGACCTTTGCAAAAGACTCAGATTTGGCTATTTCATGTTACAACTGGCTATATCATTAATTTCTGATTTTCCTTTAAATTCTGGATGGAAAAATGCTGTTTATTAATGAGGTTTAACTATGTAGAAATGAAACTTTTCTGAAGCTGTTACTGAAGCAGATTTCTAAATGCTTGGAAATATGCCCCACTGATATGTTTTGGAATAGTTCAATTAGGATGATGAAAATTAATGAAGGATTCAGTGGAGCAGCAATCACTCTTTTCTTTCCTTTTTTGTGTTCTTTTCTTTCTTTTCTTCTCTCTCCTTTTCTCTCCCTGTCTTCTTTCTCTGTCTTCTTTCAGATGTGTTCTTTATATTGATTTTCTGTAGACTCAGAAAAGAAGGAATTTTTTCATTCTTTTTCTTCCGTAGCATTAATTTTAATCCAGGTTTTTCAGGTGTCCCCAGCTGTGTTTCCAGATAGAATTTCACAATAGGATTAACCAGGGTATCATGGCCTCTTTCCTATAATCTCAAATATAAGAACTTCAGTCTGTCAAAATAATCCTTCTAAGAATTTCTGGGCATCTTTTATGTGCTCACTAGCATGGCTTTTTCTGCCAGGCACTTCTGTATTCAGAGGCATCCTTTAATATTTTAATGAAATAATTATTATCCAACGGGCATCTCATCTGCAGAAGAACTCGCTTCAGTTTCCAGCAAACCCAAGCTATTTTTCTTTCCTTCTTTTCTCTCCTCTCCTCCTTTTCATTTTTTTGCATTCTCTCTTCAATAAATTGGGATCACTGTCTTCTGTTGGTTATTAAAACAGGGTGATATTTTAGACTATGGTTTTTTATAAAATAAATCCTTACACTTTCAATTATTTTTGTCATTCTTCTATACATCTAGTCCATACAAGTTTTGGAATTTATATATGTCTGAACATGTTTAAAGGATGGTTTTAAATTAAAATTTCAGAGATATTAGCAAATTCTATTGAACCAGAATTAAATGCTTGAAACCTTTTAAGCATTTTTAAGATTATTTTTTAAAAAATGCTACATGCATGCATCATTAATTTTAAATATTTTGTTCTCCTTGTTGTTGTGACTTATATCTATGTAGCCATAACTCAAACTCGGTGTCTCCCTTATTTCTATGTTTTTTCACTGTTGATCTAATTTCCACTTCTTTCTTCCACAAATACATGTCACAAGGGCTTATTATGAGGCATGAGCCCAGCAGAGTGGAACCAGTGATAGTTTAGATAACAAATGCCACAGTGAACTCCACATCTTCTTTCCCCTCTGAAAGCCCAGTCTTTTTCACTGGGTCACACACAGTTTACCTAAATCTCTGTACACGCTTTATCCCTGATGCAAATCAGATTCAATGCCCTCTTCTTTGACTTTGAGAGACGTCCCTCGTGCATGAATCATCTCCAAATCAGTCTGATTTCCCCATAGTTAAACTATAAATCTGCTATCAGAACCTTCTGCACTGAAATTTAAAAAGTTAAGTTAGTGTATCGCTAGCGGGTCTAAGCCAGATTGGCAGCTTTACACTGATTATTTTCTGTTTTAATTAATTTTATGAAAATAGGCAACTCAAAATGGAAGAAATCTGGAAGGGACTTATTTCTTGGCTCTCTCAAACTGGACTCATTATTACATTGTGGCCTTAGCATGGAAATATTTGTAAGATCTCTTAATCAATAAATGTAATCATAAGCTTTGAAGACCAGATGTGACTTTCAGACTGAATAAGCATTGGAATAAATTGTCGAATTAGACCCCATTCCCTACACTCACCAGGATACTATTAATAATCCCATGCTCTTCCAGTGAAAAGCAAATCATATTTAATGAGGAAAACAATCACAAAATAGCAGTGTGAGAGGTATGGGGTACGTGGGAAGGTTCTTGTTTCAGACCATATAACTTTGTATTAATAATTGCTTTGGTCCCTTTTAGCACTATCAGCTGGAGCCATGACTCTGTGGTGGAGCCCTCCTCCCTCACTGTATCTATTTTCTACAGCAGGTTAGTTGAAGAGGTAAATCAAGGATCACTACCTTCATACATTTGCAAACAGCATGGTAGTGTTACAGAATATAACTTTCTGAACCCTCCCATATTTTAATGAAATAATTATACAATGGACAGAAGTGACACTCAGTTCCCTAAGAGCTACTATAATTTAAACAAATTTTTTCTCACACTGCTTAGTGACACTGACTTACGAGTTTTCATAGGAATAAGTGGCTTGCTTCAAGCAGCCTCATGAGTGAATCATTTTGAAAATGTGACAAAGAACAAAAGTTACAGCCTTATGGCAGTGACCCATAGAACACTGCACAGATATAAATCGGCTGAACCTTGAGATTTACAGTCATTGCTTCAGTGGCTTAATGAGCTTTGTGACAAAACTCTGTATGAAATTATTTTATTATGGTGAAGATAGATAATAACCTAGCAAGATATCTTACATTCCTGCATCATTATTTATTACTTTGTGAATGTGGAATTTCCTTCAAGAAATTGAGTATATTACCAATGCTATCTGAAAAAGAGTAGGCAGTAATCAAGCATTACCTGACAGTTTCTGGGAATTCTGCATTAAGAAAAAAATCTATATCTATAAAATAATTTAATTAAAACTTGGGAAACAATAGCAATAGATATTTACTTTTTATTTTAGATTAAATACTCATAATTATTCAATTATAAAGATATATAAATTATTCATGTCTTATATTTTGAAATATCATATCTCCCAATTAGAACGTTGATCTTATATACCTAACAGTTCATCAAACATAGAGTACTGAATTGTATTGTATCTCAAAGAACTGAATGTACTTCTTGGTGGTTATTATACTCATACATCAAGGGCCTTAACTAACTGAAATTTCAGGGTATTTCAAAAAATAATTCTCAAGTTATGAAATGTGGAAATTATATTTTTAACCCTGAAATGGAGGTTCAGGATTTTGTGTGTTAAAGAGCCATCGAGGGCTGGGATATAGCTCAGTGGCATAAGTGCCTGCCTGGCAAGTGCAAGGTCCTGAGTTCAATTCCTGGTATCAAAAATTAAATAAATAAAATAAAGAGCCATCAAGTTAATTCTACTCTTCTAGAACTTGAGCATCATTACTATAGTTTTACACATCCATTTAGGGATTCTTCTCACACACCCAAAATTCCATACATTAAAACACTTTTTCTTTTTTAAAAGAAAGCATGTTATTTATTATGCAACCTAAACACATTCTACAGTGAAATGTAGTCCCTCTTATAATTACACTGAGAAAATTGTGTTAAACATGCGCTATTATATCGGATGATGGTGAGCACATCTGTGAGGTCTTTGCTCCTCCTCCCTATTGATCTGCTTGAATTATTGTCTACACATCATAGAATTAAAAGCATAATTTTTAGAATGAGTAGCTGCTAGAGCCAAAGCATATTCTTTCTCCTAATCAGTGGTGATAACACTAATGTACCAGTTAAATTTTCATAAAAAAATCTGTAAATTTTCTTTCCCTTCTTCTTATGTTTTAAAAACCATTTAGAATACTGCACATGATTTCCTGCAAGCAGAGCTGTTTGTCATCCCATAATAGGCCTGTATAAGTCTGAGCTGATGTACATCTTCATTCTCCAGTTTCTTCCTTTATTTTTCCCTCAATAGTTAATGGTAGTTAAAATAGTAACAGATGACACCAACAGGATTGTATAAACAAAATTTTCCTTATATTCCTTATATTTCTGTCTAAATATATATTAACATTTTGCCAGGTTTTTGCTTTTTTATGGAGATTCTCAATTTACTTTTTCACTAAAACCCATGCTGGCATAAATATGCCATGACATTTCATGGACTCATCTTTTCAGTGGGAACAATGCATGTCCCACACAGAGGCTGCATCTTAACCCCAGTACGTACCACAGTTTAGATCACAGACCTATTTGTTGAGCAGGTTGGTCCTCGACTGTCACATACACCATGCATAATGTTACCACTTCCATTATTTCTTTGGAAGTATCTTACTTCCTAGCTATTGGGATGATACAATTTTCTTTTTCTTACATAGATGTTCAGCTTTTACTACTCTCTCTAAATACCTAGCAGTACAGGAAATTTTTTTAATTTACCTTTACATTTGGTTAGAAACACTGGAAATTATGTAGATTAAATGGCTACCTTAACCAAGCTCACTGAACTGCTAAGAAATGTGGGTCAGGAATCAACCACAAATCACCCCAAATCAGAAGCTCTTGCTCTGTGTTCTCCAAGAAAAATAGAGACACTAAAATATTCCTATGGTTGTGCTGTTGTAAATCAGTTATTACACTGTCACACATAATCAAGAAGCAGGGGCAAGGAAAAAGATATGACTCTTCATATTACCAGGATAAATTGGCAATTTCCTAAATGGTCTAATGTTTTTAGAAGATCATATCTCACACGAACATTTTTCCCTTGACCTTTGAAATTGTGCATAAAAGACATCTTGCTGCAAGACTTGATCATGCCTCATCAAATTCCATTATGTATTTAATTAAGATATTAATGTGACACCTCTAAAAATGAATGTGCACTTAATTTGGTAGTTTATTACTAATAGCCAAAAGTATTGCCCCTTCTCCACTTCCCTGCATGAGAGAGTAGGTGGTAAGTTAATGTTCACTCGCTGCTTTAAGTACTTTTCCTTATTTCAGTATTTGTCACTACTCTTTGTATATCTTCTAGAAACCATTTAGAAGTGAATCATTTAACCTTTTCTAAACATAACAGTATAATTTAGAAGTTTGTATTTTGCTCTTTCTGAAATTGAGCTCATTTAATGCCCTTCATATTTAAGTTCTGTGGCCCCTTGCTCAGTTAAATACTTGTCTTAATTATAAGAGATTGGTAAACTTCCATGATATTGGTCACAAATTGTTTGCATACTTCAAGTTTTCATTTAAATTCAAATATTAATAATATTACTATTAAATCCAGGTTTTTAAGATAACAGCTACTGCTTTCTAAATGAACTGCATCTTGGTATCAGTGGAAATTGGTTCTACAAGTTCATTTTAATTATGAGAAGTATAGTTAGGCACGGTAGAGCATGCCTGAAATTCCGGCGCTCGGCAGGCTGAGGCAGGAGGATCACTGGGAGACTGAGGGCAGCTTGTGCGGCACCATGAATTCAAGGCCAGTTTAAAGAACATAGCAAGATTCTGTGTCAAAATAAATGACACAGGACATACAAAATAGTTTTTAAAGAAACAAAAATTTAAAAATTAGCATAAAATATAAATATTCAAAGTACAAGAATCAACTAGATTATTCAAATGACACAAAACAACTTCTCAGAGTTCAATATAGATATTTAAATTCAGCAACATGATTTATGAATCATAAAACAGAAACAGAATGATAATCACTTAAAAAACAATTCTCAGTTGAAGTTATCTTTTAAAATGTTGAAAAATATCCAGGAAGAATATATTCTGAAAAAATGTACTATAAATTGAAATTATTTTGAACATAATTTGGAACCATTTAGAAATGGCTCATTTAAAGTTTTCAAAAAATTGAACAAATGTGTTAGAGTGATAAACAGCATTTAAAAATTTATATTATTCAAAGTGATTTATGAATTTTATTTCCAGATTTTATTGCAAAGAGGTAGAAATACAGTTTATTTTGTGTGTATTGATCTTGTATTCTGCAATATTGCTCATTTATTCTAATAGGTTTTGGAGGGATTATACGAAACTTTTCTGTGTAACCATTATATATGCAAATAAAGATAGATTTTCTTATTTTCCAACTTTGATGCATATTGAGGTCCTAACATACACTTTGCACTATTTAATGAATTATATTGATTAAATGTCAAACATAAGACCAACTTTGAATTACTATGATAAACCTTAATGTATTAGGTTTTTGATAACTTTTAGATGTGATTTACTAAAAATTTGATTCTGGAAAATCATAGATATTCATGCAGATTATTGATCTGAAGTTTCTTTGCTTTTCTTTATTCATTATTTTAAAGAGAATAAAAAAATTTAAAGAATAAAAACTATACAGAATTTGAAAACAAGATGATACCTGCTGAGTATCTTCCCAGAAGGATTAAAAACATTGTACCACACAGCTATGTGTGTAACAGCACAATTTCTAATAGGTAAGTCTTAGAAACAGCCCAAATACCCATCAACTGAGGAATCGATAAAAAAGATGCAGAGTTTTTCTATACTGGAGTTCTACTCAGCAATAAAGAAAGATAAACTAGAAGCTTTTATAGGTAACAGGATGCAACTAAAAAGCACACTCATTACAGAAATAAATCAGACCTGCATGTGTAAACATTGAATTGTCTCCCTAGTGTAAGAACCTGAAAAAGTGAATAAAATCTGAGAGGTACAATCGATATCATGAAAGGGAAAAAAACTGCTCAATGCTTGGTCTGGTTGTGTATTAGTGTAAAAATCTACAATAATATTTATTCATTATTGAATTTGATGTCTTGCTATTTTACTGAGGAATGATTTTTGTTTCAGAATTCAAGAGGTATAATAGTCTGTAGTTTTGTGCATTATACTTTTTGCTACTTTTTATAATACTGAATTTATAAAATTAAAAATAATTTCTATTTTCTGGAATAGATCTTAAAATGGCATGAATTCTTAAATGTTTGTAAAAATCTTCAGTAATGCATCTTAGAGTAGATGTTTATTTCAATTACAAATTGACTTTAGTGTTAGAAGATGCAATTGTTTCTTCTTGACTGAAGTTTGAGAGTTCACAAGTTTTGACAAATTGATCCAGTATTTCTAAGTGGTAGACTGTATAAGGATAAAATTTTTATAGTATTTTTTATTATTCACTTTATGATATTAGAGTTTGTGGTTATATTTTTGTAATTTAGTCCTAATAAAAATTGTATCTTCATTTTCTGTCTCTTTATGTTTGTCAGCCTTAAGAATGTATCTGCTTCATTTCAGGAAGGATTTTTTTATTTCATTAATATTTTCTATTGCTCTTCATTGTTATTGATTTTTATAATCTCAATGACTTCATTCTTCGTGTTAATTTGTAATTTTTAATGATTATTGTATTTATTTTACTTTATGAGGCAGGCTTAAAATTCTTAAGATTTCTCCTCTGTTGTTATGTAGCATCAAGGCTAATGATTTTACTCTGAAAATATTCATGTGTCTATAAATTGAATTTATTATAAATTTTACATGCTTGAGATTATTTCAACTACTTTATCATTTTCTGATTTAATTCAGGTATTTTGATCATATAAATTTAATCTGATTATTAATATTAAATGGCTGCAAGTCTTACCTTACAATATTCTCCTCATATTTTATTGTTATTCTGTTAGAATTTCTGAAAGTTTTAAATAAGAAATTTTCATAAATTTATTTATTTCCGATGATCACTGTATTGAACATTTTTCTATTTTCATTTATCAGGCTTATCATGTATAATTTCAGCTCTAGTGCTACAGTTAGTCTATTCTTTCAGGAATCCTGGCTTATTGCATGGAGAATGGGATTGGAAACCAACCTACGGGTGCTGGGAGTCGTCCTTATTACCGAGCTGTCTTGGTTTCTAGGCTCTCTAAAGACACATGTTCAAGAAATATATATGTAACACTAACTCATCACTATTCACAATCTGCATATACTACACTTGTAACTTTTACAATTCTAATTCAATAACTCATGTGTAATTCTGTTTAACTGTAAATTTCCACTCCAAAATTGAGAATCCTGATGACTGTTATTTGCTATACATTTACATGTTTATTTGAAATGTGTGTATACTAATTAATAATAAACCCTCACTTCCATAGGAAAAAGACTCTGTCAATTACATTACAGTGCTTATGTATAGATTTAAAAAAATCTTTATTCTTACATACACCCTTTTTCATAGTTACTTAGGTTAATGCTTTCTCCTCCATTTCCCATCAGTGAGGTTTTTCTCCCATATATTTATAGTATATTTGAGTTTTCTTGTCATAATCTGCATTTATTCCTAGGAATTCTGGCATACAAAATGATATTTTCAGAATTTATATACATTGCAATTCCCTTTTTGTACTGTCACATTCTATGTGTACTGAAAAAATATATACTGCTATGCATCACCCATTGCAGTATTAGAATAGTTTCATATTTTAGATATTCTCTGTTCTTCATCTATTCAAACCTGAAACTCTCACTTCCAAACTGACAACCTATAATAATTTAACACTCTCTGCAATTTTGCCTTTTCTAGAATATCAAATATTGCAATTTACAGATGTATAATTTATTATGTAAATATTTTTCTAAGCACTGACTAGTCATTTTACTATGAGACCTCAGATATTTTCTTTTTTTCTTGATATTTAATATCTTGTAAAAATGTAATCAAGTAAATACCACATTGTTTTCTGTTGTGATTTGAAATTTCTTTTAAATATCATTTTTATGTTTGTATGATGTTATGGTTTGTGTCTGCATGTCCCCAGCCCCAAAGCCTCATGTAGTCACGGGGAGGGCTTCTAGAGTTTTTGATTGATCCATGGTCCAATGCTGGGATTATGGGTGTGAGTGCTACATCCACCCTGGGGCAGGTACATTGCAAACAATATAAGGAAGGTAAAGAGGCTTCCTCTTCCTGCTGCTGCTCCTTCCTTTTTGCTCGTGCTGCTTTTGCTGTTTTCCCACCACCATGAACTGTTGCCCTCTGCCATGTACCACTTTACCTTGAAGCCAGCAGAGCACCGACTGAAACCTCCACAAACTGTGAGCTAAATAAACATTTCCTTCTTAATTCTTGGCATCAGGTACTTTGTCTCAGCAAAGAGAGAAAAGTAACCAAGACATATGGGTTTTTTGGTAAATTTTTGTAGTGATATAAATATTTGCCTAGATTTACTGGTTAATTAGCCTGAATTTCTTTACAGTCTGAGATTTTGATTAGCAATGAAAATATTTTATGAAAAAATTGTAGATAAAATAGATAATTTATAATTACATCATGAAAATGACTTCCCTGAAAGAACACATGATTGACTCTGCAAGAATCTTCATAAAATTTGTAGGTGAATTGAGCAGATTCACAGGCTAAGTAGAGCCATTTGCAAGCTTTTCTTCAAAAATTCCCATTCATCAGTGATTTCAGCAGATCAAAATAGATCATGGTAGAAGTATTTCCTCCTATAAACATTTGAAAACTAAAAATAAGCATTCCTTTCTGGTGAACAACTTCTGGTTTTCTTACACACCACTGGTTCCAAAAATATTTTCAGCTTTATAATTGCAAACAAAATTTATAGTAATCAAAAAACCCAGTAATATAAAAATGTGTTACTACTACTATATTTAGTAAGTAAAAGAAAATAATACTTTGATGCTGCCCCCAGCAACTGTAATCTTGCATTTATTTCTGTTGGCTATAAGTGAAATGCGACATTAGAAAGTAAATACCATGTAGAGCACAGTTATACTGCAAGAGAAAGAACAGCATGACAAAGGAAACTGTAGATGATGAGACAATCAAAATGTTTTCATTATAAAATAAATAAGTACAATGAATAAAATTAAGCACAATAATTACAGAATATAATTATTAGTATAGAGAGGAAAAATTAATACTCAGTAATTATATGAAATATGTTGATCTACTGAATATTTACATGAAAAATAAAGACTATGAATATGTAAACGTAGATTTAGAGAATACAGTTTGAAAATTACACTTGTGTCATATACCTTTACCTTTCTTTTCCTTTTCTTTTTCTTGTTTTGTTTTTTGAGTCAAGATCTCACTGCGCAGCCCCAGGTCTGTCTCAAACTAGATCCTACTGGCTCAAAGTCCCAATTGTAATTACTGGTCTATGTACCACAACTGACTGTGCCTTTACTTTTAAATATTGTATGTGTAATATAATTTTAAATCTGTAATTTTTACTAACATACTATGATATCAAAGAGTATTATATTTTTTCAAATTACTTTGAAGGAAAATATGAGTTGGACAATGTTGCATTTACTTCTGTATTTTACAATAATGATATTAATTATAATTAATAATTAGTTAATGTTAAGTGTAAGACAGCATCGTGATAAGGTATAGTATATATAAGTAACAGCATAATTTTAAAGTTCTGAGACTAAAGGTAAAATTTCCTAATTTTATATTTTTCAATACAATGATCTTGTCATCATTGTGCATATACAGAAAATTTGTAGAGAAATTAATTGTGGTGGATTGACAACTGGTGGCACTCAGATGAACTGAATCTGCCGGGTTGGGGCTGGGTATGGAGGGCCTACCTGAGAATTGTTGCCAACTACATAAAAAGGAGAACTGGAGGAGCTGTTAGGGAACTGTTGGTTCTCCTGAGTGTTGTTGGTTCTCCTACAGGAGCTTGTCATGCTGGCTTTCCTCATATAAACTCGGCCATTCTTATCTTCAAGAGTTTGGGACCTGTCTGTCCCTGAGAGTGGCTATGATTCACTTTGGAGGAGCTCTGGTCCTTACTTTGAGCATTGCTCCCTGGCTCCAGAGAGGAATATACTGCACTGTTCAATATCTTGGAGAAACTTGTTGTACTGGCTTTCCTGATATAGACTCGGCTGTTCTCATCATAGGAGGAGCTCAGGACCAAACTGTTGCTGAGAATGACTGCAGTACTTTTTGGGGGAGCTCTGGTCTTTACTTTGAGTGTTGCTTCCTGGCTCCAGTGCAGATCCCTCAGCTTGCTTGCACAGATCCTTCATCCCGCTGGCACAGACTTGCTAGCTTCCACCTACGTTTGGGCCTTCCCAGCACAGATCCATGAAACAGACGTGCATAAGGTATTGTGATGGGCTCCAGGTCTTCAGCTGGACTCATAAAGGACATTGTTGTGGAATCCAGTCCCTCAGCTGGATTCTTTGGGTCTTTAGTGTGTAGACAGATTTCCTACACTCCTTTGAACTTGACTATTTGAGTGACTATTATAAAATAATCCGGTAAATTATGTGTCCCAAATTGTATTGTTTCCCTTGCAAACCCTGAATACAACTTTAATTTATACTCTATATTTTTCTTTCTTCATTTACTCAGGTTCAAGTTCCCTCATCCCAAGGCATTTTATTTATTACTAATCATAAATAGAGTTAGTTGCTTATTTAACAGTGTTATTTTTTTTTCCTGGCCTTTATCTCTTTAAAAGGCTTTTCTACATTTGAGGAGAATTCTAGGCATGATGAAAAGAAAAGAAATTACACCTGGAGTTGAAGACAGAGAGGCGTTTCACAAATGGAACTCATTGGAGCACACAGGTTCTCTCCTGGCTTGAGAGCTGAGCTCAGCTCTTCTTCTTGAATCTAATGGAAGCAACAATACCTCAAGTAGGGAAGTAGGTATGATGTCCTTTGGCAGGTGAATATAAGCTGTGGAGTACTGGTGTCAGCACTCTTCGCCTTCCATAAAAGGATAAAATCAGAAGCATTGACAGCTTTATCCCACAGACATAGAAAATAGGATCAGATAATAGTTCCAGTCATAATAGTTCCAGTCATAATAGTCCCAGTCATAATAGTCCCAGTCTGGGAACTACACAAATGTCTTTTTCTGAGTGAACAGTTAAATAGATTTGGGTATATGAATACTATAACAATTTAGATTGAAAATGTATTCCCAAAGTCTGATATGTTAGTGGTTGTATGTTTAGTAGGTGAATGGGTCACGGGACACTATACTCAGTAGGCTAATCAATTGCAGACCTCATAGCTGAGTGTGCTGATAGGAAGTAGGGCATGATTGGAAGTCATGGGTCACTGAGGACAAGACCTGAAAGTTTGTGTTCTCGCCCTGGACTCTTCCTTTGTTTCTCTGCTTCCTGGTTACTACATGGTGAGTAGATTCCCTCTGCAGTACCCTGCTGCCACACCATTCCTGCTTGGAGTCGGCCAACCATGAACTGAACACTTTAATAGGTGAGCCAACATCAACCTCTTCCTTTAAGTTGCAGTTCTCTGGTATTTTGTCCTAGGAAAGAAAAAAGACTGACTGACACATATATTGCAAAATAAGTCTAAGCAATATAAAGAAATGAATTGATGATATATTAACAACTTGAATAAACCTCAGGAGAATTATGCAGGGGGAAGAAGTCTTCAATGAATACATATTGCATCATTTGACTATATCATCTATGAAAAAGTTATAGAGTATATTGATCACAGATTAGGGGTTGTGAGATTACAAGATTAGAAGTGATGAGGGCTGTAACTGCATAGAATAAGGGAGACTTTTGATCATGTTTGTCTTGGTTACTTTTCTCTTGTTGCTGGGACAAAATACCTGACTCCCAAAATTAAGGAAGGAAAGGTTTATTTTGCTTACAGTTTGTGGAGGTTTCAGTCCAGATTTGGCAGGTTACAAGGCAGACTGGCACATAGCAGAGAGCTACAGCTCATGGCGTCCAAACACAGCAAAGCAACAAGCACATGAGGGAGGAAATGGCCAGAAGCAGCCTCTTCCTCTCCCTTACATATGCAAACTATCCACCCCAGGGCGGGTGTAGCTCTCACACCCATAATCAATCAAACTCTAAAAGCCTACCCCATGACTGCATGAGGCTTTTGAGGGACACCCAGACACAAACCATAACAATGTTACATAGGCAATATATTTTCTGTGATTCTATTTGAACAAAGGTATACAAGTGAAAAAGTTGGCTATTGCCACAGACACACACAAACGCTCAAGTGACTGGATGGAGAAATGCAGTTTTAAATATAAATTATGTGAATTCTATTTTTCTGTGTTGATTATTTATTATTACTTATGCATGATGTGAATATTGGTTGGAGATATCTAGAGGAAGTGTATGTCTTTGTATTTTCTAGAAATATTTCAAAATGCAGAATTTATTTTGTAAAGTCTATGGAAAGTTTGGTATTTTTTGCATTGTGTACTTTTCTGTTTTTTTATGGTTAATAAACCATCAATTCACTCAGCTCTTTGTTTTAATGCAAAATGATGTGTATATATTTACTGTACAATTTCAGAATAATTTTACAGGTATCTCAATAACTTTTATAGTACACATTTATACTACAATATTTCACCTAGAGCAGAGCAAATATAATATGATCTGTTGCTTAGAATTGATTTCATATGAAATTTCCAGCACAATTTACTTTATAACATTGTATGCTTCATTAATCTATGATTTAGAGTTGCTACTATGCAAAGCTGCTTCAAAAATCCATCCAATTTGTCCTGTGAGAAACAACTTTTGAGGTAGGGTGGATATTATGATGACAGCATTATAATTTCTGGCTTTTCAGAACTGTTGTTTTCACTGGAAGAATGGTTTTATTTGATATGTGAAGAAGACAAATCAACACAGCAAAGAGTAAGGATCGCTGACTACAGTTAATGTGAATTTTTCATAGAGGTTAAGAATATTTTATTTACTTCTAGGCTAGATGTTATTAAAGGCAGTACTGGAACGCTTTCATAAAGTAAAGAGGAAAGGAGATAGTCTACTAAGGCAATATGAGTCAGAAAGAAATCATGCTGTTTTTATTTGCTATATGAAGGTACAGCAATTAATAAAACATTTAAATTAGGATCTTAGCCATGCATAATAAATCTCCAAATAAGTTGGAACTCACATTCCTCTTTGAATATGTACAAATACAGGGCATTGTTATTTCCTATAGCGTGCATATGTACATTCATTTTGGGATTATGCCCAAATAAAAAAACCATAGCATTAAGACATATTATACATCATTTTAAAATTTGCTATGGATACTTTAAAGAAAGTGTATGTAGCTGAAATCCAATCTGTTCCTTGCAGGTAATTATAGTTTAAACTGAGAAAGCAAGACAGAAATATTCTTGAAGATCTGTTTCCAGATTTTAACCCCCCTCTGTTTTCCCTTATTTAGTCTTTGTACCAATGTTTTATTACAGTTACTACCATATTGATTTTAGAGAGTAAAATTTTATATTGAAAAGAATAAGTAAGCTGTAGAAGTTTAAATTGCTTTTCTGTGGAATATTTCAAAGAATAATTCTGTTTATTTCCTACCAAAGTTGCTAAGAAGACTTCTAGTAACATAGGAGCTGGAAAATAACAAAAAAAAAACCCTACAGAACTTTATAAATTTTCAATATAAAAAACTCAAAGTCTGTGTAACACATTATCAGATCAATATTTTTAATAATGTCTGCATTTACAAAGCATTCATCATATAAATCATTGACATACCAATTACAAGTCAGTGCTTTTGAAAGAACAATGTTAAAGAAGAGAGTCGTTAAAGAATCAAGGATTAAAATTATAAGAAGTTCTTTAAAACATTCTAAACTGTAATTCTGATTAAAAGTAATATAAATTATCTGGGTAAAACATAGAAATGGAAACGTGATCATAGCTAAAATTCCCAGAGCGTTCATACATACTGATGAATCATTTACAAGATAAGACAAAAGACAAGAATAACCAATCAGATATCAATGAGGAATAATAAAGTTAGAGAACTGACACTATTCAACTTGAAGATGTCCTATAAAGCAACAGTAATCAACATGGTCTGATGAGGGAAAGAAGAAAAAAGAAAGAAGGAAGACAAAATACAAATACATATATGAATAGCTGTGATAACTGTACTGCTGATGTCTGATGGTATATTGAAAGGAATAGTTAATGCTTAAAATTTTTTATATTCTGACCAATTTTGCATGCTTGTGTCTGGTAATTTGAGCAATGAATTTGAAGGTAACAATATGCAATGGAACTACCATGGTGAATTCCTACCACCTTGTCTAGTGAAACTCTGTATTATCTCTAATGTTTTATCAAATAATTATTTTCTTATTCTCTTTAATGGTTTGAACAATCTTCTATTCTTACACCTGGTAATCTGAGCAACATAGTTGAGGATAGTGATATGTAATATAAAAATCACTGTTGATTTGTATTGTTTTGTTTTGAGACACTGTATTACTATAAATGTTCTTGCTTTGGTTCATTTATATTTATGATACTGGTGTGCTGCTACTGTTCTATTTCTTGTTTGTTTGTATCTCATTTACTACTCTTTTTAAAATAAAAGAAAAATAAAACAGAAAATACATGCATGAAACTGAATAGAGTGCTCACAAAGAGACCCATGCAATTAGTCAGTTACTCAGCTGAAGGAAAAAATTAAATCAATAAAAAAAGGGATGGTTTTCAATTAATGGTGGTAGAAAAATGTGGACACTCATAGAAAGTAATAATAATTATTGTTCTTAATGTGATATTTACCCTAAATCATTTGCAAAACTCCAAATATATCATACTTAAGTATAAAATACCAAGCTATAAAACTTCCAGAGAAGCAGAAAAACAAGGTAAATCAACAGAACACTGAAGAACATACAGAGATGGTAAGTCTGTGAAATGTATTTGATATGATATATAACGTTGTAAATAAAACAACCATGGTATATCAATACATGAATATCAGAATGGCTAGAACGTAGAAAATTTGCAGCATCAAATACTGTTGAAGAAGTGGAACAAGAGGAACTGTCCTTCATTTTTGGTGAGAGTGTAAAATAGTACAGAATATTTGTGATAGCTAGTTATTTTCTAATAAGGCTAAATATGGTCTTACCCTACGATCCAGCAATCATTTCCCTAGCGTTGTACCAAAATGAGTGGAAAACTTCTGACTGTGCAAAAACCTATACATGCAGTAGATTTAGTCATAATTGCCAAAAATTGGAAGCAAGCAAGATAGCTTTCAATAGGTTAATAGATAAAATATGGTACAGTGTATCTCTTCAATGAGATATTGTTCTGTGATAGAAATAATCTATTACACCTATATACAGGTAGATGGATCTTAATTGTGTACTTCTAAGACAAATACAAAAATCTAAAAAGTCTAGTTACTGAATGATTTTAATCCATGACTTTCTAGAAAAGACAAATCCTTATAAAAAAGTAAAATTATCACAGTTTCAGAGATACACTGGGAGGATAAATAGATGCGTCCCAGGGGATATGTGTGGCAGTGAAACTCTCTTCCTGTGTGATACTCTCATGGAGAGCAAATGGTGTTATGCATTTGTCATAACCCATAGAACGGTAACAACACAAATAGTGGTCCTTGATGCAGACTATGGAAAATGGTTAATACTACTGCACCAATATTGACTTATAAATTGCAACAAATGTAGTACAATAATGCGAGTTGCTGATAAATATAGAAAGTGATGGGGATTATTGGAATATGGGAATTTTGTTGTTTTGGATCAACTTTTCTACAAATGCAATACTGCTCTTAAAAATAAAACCTAGTAATATACTTTAATATAAGTTCAATCTTGTATATAAATGTTATACTTAGAGTAGAAGGAGAAATAAAAAGAATGTTAGTACTGTGATCCTATGTGACTTAACCAAGGGATATGACACATTTGATAGATTCTATCATTTTATTATTGTTGCAGATTTAGAGAGTTCTGCAGAGGTGTTGCTTATAGGAATTCTGGTACTTGTAAGTTTCTTAGTAGTTTTGTATTTCATACCACACACAAACAAGTATGTTTCAGGAAATTTATCATTGCACAAAATGAGCTTGGAATTCTTGTTTCGTAAGTGGTACTTGGTTTATTTTGATTAATCCACATTTTTCCCAAATTGATCTGAAATTTTAAATTAGACATCTGGCTGCGATTAGGAATGAATTGGAGGCCAATAAATATAGAGACCATCTGTTTGCCCCTTCACACAGATTCCACTAGGGAGCACATCCTCTTGTGAGGATTTCACTGCAGACTGAAGAACTCCCAGGAGAAAGGAAGGACCTTTACTCCACACGTTGAAGCTAATCCTCCGTTCTGTCTCATCCACACCTGTGAAAGCTTTCCCAAAAGATGCTTATTTATTAAGAATCTAAAAAACAAAAGTGACTTGAAGTTTCATTTACAGAAAATCAGAAATTTTGGTGTGCTTTCCTGTAGCATTTACATATTTAAATGTTAAATATATAAGTCTCTATATCTTTTATCTTTG
Organism: Chinchilla lanigera; assembly: GCF_000276665.1. Classification (NCBI taxonomy): domain Eukaryota; kingdom Metazoa; phylum Chordata; class Mammalia; order Rodentia; family Chinchillidae; genus Chinchilla; species Chinchilla lanigera. Next base: position 18,010,769 of record NW_004955417.1, read on the forward strand.
GGTCTTTCCAAGTGCTTTATTTTCACTTACTGCACAAGTTTGGATTGGTTGCTTTATGAACATATCTATATAATATTGTGACTAAAGAGAAAAGAAAATGAACTTTTACATCAGTTTGAAAATTTTCAGGGAAAACTATCTGAACCTCAGTCGCCTAGATAATTACTGTGTCTAGAAACTTGAGGTTCTGTGATTGGCCCAGCTTGATCACATGATCACTAATTCATCCAGAAAATGGTGTATTTTTTTCTTTATGTAATAACACAAAATTGATGTGCCACTAGAGGTTTTACCCACAAGGCAGTATTAACAACTGGCGCTTCCTTTCCTGTTTTCCATTCTTTTATTTTATTGTATTTTATTTTTGGTACCGGGAATTGAACTCACGACCTTGCGCCTGCCAGGCAGGAGCTGTGCCGCTGAGCTAAATCCCCAGCCCCCTGTTTTCCATTCTTTTAAGAAGCATATTTAGAATTTTCTGTGTATGTACATACTCCTCCCTTTTAGGATCACTGAGTGTGTGTGTAACCTTGTCTAAATTCTGTACTTAAAAATTATATTTAAAAAGCCCATTCCACATTGTATATTTTATCATTTTCAATGAAGTCTTGCACTTGTCCGTATTAAATTACAATGTGATTAATCCATTCTCTTTCCTTTTTTCTCCATTGATTTGTGCTCTAACTTTGGCCTCTCCAGACACCGTCATTATACTTCCTTATCCTCTGGCTTCTGATTTTGTTTAGCAGACACAGAATCATATAAGAGGCAAATACTTCCCAAATTTATATTATTATGTATTATTTATATATTTGAGTTTATATTTATATGTTTTCATATATATTTATATATAATTATATATTTTATAGAAAATATATGTTTATATATAATTATATATATGTTTTTGTATATTTATATATGTTTATATACATTTTAGTATATATTTATGTTCATATTTCTATGTTTATGTTTATATATTATATATAACTATATATGTTTTTATATATAATTATATGTTTTATATATATTTATATATACATGTTTTATATTAAACTCCTCAATTAACCCTTAAATATTCTGTGCTGGGACACCTGTGTAACACATAAGTATATTTTGTATGCAACTAAAAATATTTAATCTGATGGGTCATGTTCTCTTTGGTTATAGGCAGATGGGGCAGTTTTAAAATTCAGATACGGCTGATTTTGGAAAGATGGTACCCTGTAGAATTTGTAAAGTTTATTTTATTTTGTTTTTGTTTGTTTATTTGTTTGTTTTGGTATCATGAATCGAACTCAGGACCTTGTGCTTGCCAGGCAGGTGCTTGTGCAACTGAGCTATATCCCCGGTTATAAAGTTTATTTAAAATAATTTAGATCTTGTTTTATTTCTGTTCCTCTTGTCTGAAATCAGAAAATTTATTTCCCACTTCCACTTGTGTTTCCCATCTCCATTAAAAATGTTTATTGAGGCATAATTTACATATAGCAAAATTAATGCTTTAAAAAAGACACTTGTAGTTTTGACAATTTTCCATAGTTTCACAATCAATGTAAAAATGATGATTTTAGGGAGGAGGATGAAAATGGTCCATCACCCAGAACTATCTGAGCCCTGGGAATCAGTGACTTATTTCTACGCCATCTCAGATTTATCAGTGCTTTATTGAGATATAATTACCATATCACGGTATTCACCCACTTGAATAGTACTATTAAATGAGTGCCTAATACATTCACTGATATATGAAGCCAAATTCACAGTCAATTTTGAACATTTTCATAACTTCCAAATATACCCCGTATTTGTAACAAGCGTTTAAGTGGGTAAAATCTCCCTCTGCAATTGCACCTTTTACCCAGTGAAGCTGATACTTAATCCTATATCTGGCTTTTAAAAACTTTAAAGTTTTGCCAATTTTGTTGTTTTTACTTGCAGAGCATACATGTCACCCTGTGGTGAAACACGTCTGAGTGAAGGAAATAGACTTGCCTTAAAATTCAGCGTATGTCTTTGTTTGTGTTCTCTGCTTTATGCTGGGTTCAAGACAGTTATGAGTTTGTAGCTTATCCATATTTTTTTCTTATTAACAGTGAAAATATCATTCTGCTACAATTTCTTCATCTCACAATGGATCAATGCTTCAGCTATTTTTTATTTCTAAATTAGAATCAGTACGATTAAATCTGCCTCATAGAAAAATATTCCTCATAGCAGCACAGCGAATGGAAAGTGCTAGGAATTTACTCTGAATTGATATGTTACATGTCCTGTGATTTGCCTGGATTCTGCTTTGTTTTGAGAAATACAAACTGGAAAAGAAAAAGAAGGAAGGCTAATTAGACTCCTGAGTGCACCGCCTCAAAACTGTGTTTGGTTTTCAGAGGACACAAACTTTGTTCAATTTCGATACAATCGTGAGAAGAATTTGGTCAGTTCTCTGGTCAGTTTGCAGACCCTATTACTTCGTAATTATTACTTCAATTTTTACGGTAATTGATTACTTTTTTGTAAGCAAAGTAGATTTGAGAATAGATTGAACAGAGCAATCATGAGGTTGGAAGTTTTAGTGAACCAGAAAAGAATTATTTAAATATTCCCAGCTAAAGTTTCAGAAGATTAAAGCAGAGTCTATGCTTTGACTGTCATCAGCCCACCTCTTTAAACATCAGGTTAAAGAAGGCAGTGTCATTTTGCTCACCTTCATTTTATATGCAGCACAAAAACCCACAGTCAGGTCAGTTGAAGAAATTTGGTAAGTGTGAGTCCGAGGCAGGGACATCAGCACACAGCTTGCCTGCAATTAGCATGTTAAAGATTAGGAGGAGGGCATTCTAGTGATTAACAGTTATGATTTCCAGTCATTTTGAACTTTCCCCAAAGTATCTCCTCCATGGTTGATATTTCTCGATCTGCAATGGTAGAGGGTTTTCTGACAATGCGTTTCACCTCAAGAGATTTTGGTATATCCAATCAAGCTTTGATAAAATGATAAAGTGGCAAAAGTACCTTCAGGGAGAAACACTTTAAAATTCACCCCCAGTACTGATTAAGATGTGAAACTGAATAGAGTTTCCCTGATTTGAATGTTGAAAACATTCATTCTTAAATTGGATGGATGTGGTAATTACAGAACAGAATATAAGTAGAATGGAACTAAATCAACTATTTGAATAATACTAATGGTACCATCACCCTAAGAAATTGACACTGACACTTTCTATATCTTTTGTTCTTCACATAATGGGATAAGAAAATAATTTCTTTGATGAAAAATTAATATTAGTGCTCGCAGAACTAGAATTTCCTTACTTCCCTTTTTTCATACAGAATTGAAGAACAGCAAAACATGAAGATACATTTGTTGCTATGTCACTGCTCATATCTTCACTGTAACTGAAAATACAGAACATGAAAAAATACAGAAAACTTTTAAAATCTACATATCAACAATGTAAACTTATTCATAGATTAATATACTTAAATAGTTTGCCTTAAAGTTATGTAATTTCATTAATGTCTATTTATAATGTGAAATATTGTATGCTTATAAATATGTAGATAAAACAAGGTTTCTCTTGATTGCATATCAATAAATAGAATGGTTATTTCTATATCTGAGAAAAATTTTCAAAACTTTCTGGCTCTATGACTTATTGTAAAGTTTAAATCATACTTCAGGTATAAATGAAAATTCGGTGGAAATACTCAGTGGGTTAAGTTCACTAAGCACATATAGATTTGATTTCCACAAGGTGAAGTACTGTTCAAGGATGTGGAAAAATCTATTATCATTTTTAGTCTGAGGAAAGGTTTTGTCATACGTAAAAGTTACATTTGGTAAATGCTACACAGATCTTAACACATTATTTATAAAAATGCTCTGTTCAATTTAATATTTTGAGAAAGACTAGGTAGATTTATGGAGACAGTCACGTTACACAGAGTGCCTACACTTTTATTTGCTTTATGATGTTTAAATCCCATACGTCCATCTAGTCCCTTCTGGAAAGTGAAGCTTTTCTGGGAGCGACAAGACACACTATAAAGAGATATGCACCAGGAATCCAAAATCACTCTATGGTGGTGACTCGCTTATACTTTCAGTTTTGCCAGCTCCGCCATCATTAGAGTTGTCGATAATGTTATGATTTCAATCTAAAATGCTTCCCCGAAGTCTCAGACATTCAGAGATGAGCTTTGGGGAAAATAATTGAATGACGAGAGCACTAACTTCATCAAGTGGATTAATATCATTATGAGATATTCATCTGATGGCATTTGGGGAGATAGTGAAAACTTAGGAGTTCGGGTCTCATGAAGGAGTAGATCAGGAGGACACGATTTTGGGGACTACTTCTGGTCGGTCTTTTCCTCTCTGGTTTTTCTATGCTGTGCTCCTTACCTACCATGAGGGGAGCCGATTTGCTCCACCATGCCCTCCCACCATGTTTTTGCCTGGTTACAGGAACTAAAGTAATGGAACTGGTCAACTGTGGACTGACACCTCTGAAGACATGAATTGAAATAGATCTTTCTCACCTAAGTTGTTTTCCTTAGATGTTGTCCCACAGTGACAGAAAGCTGACTAACACAACTGTTTATTCAGATCTTGCAATAGTAAGGAATTAACAGCTGTCACATATTTCATTGAAATACGGTAGAAGATGGGAAGATGGAACCAAGCAAATAGAAGTGGAGCAGCCCATAAAATTGGTTATGGAATATATTAGGTTTTCTCTGCCTGGTCTTAGAACAAAAGGGAAACACGGAGTAGCTGGGAATTACTCATCATGTACTGGACCCTTTTTAGATTATTTTTATAGAGGTCTTGATTTGACATCTAAGGCATTTGCTGTAGAGATTTTGAGCCAAGGCATTACTTTTACATATGATTTGATCATTGTATACTTGTATATTTTAAGTGTCTCTCTTCATTTTTTAGTCATTTTCTCAATTGTGGGAAGTTTAATGGCATTAGTCATCTCCACAGCCAACTGTATTGGAGAAATTACTGAATATTTGTGCTACTTACATTAAAAGTTTTTGTGGAGTCAAAAGTGAGTTCCTGTTTAGGAAAGGGAAGTAGAGAGAAAAAGATGGTGGTAGGGCACTGATTTTGATAGGTAGGAAAGAACATGATTTCTGATTTTTATTTAATGGTAATATGTAGATGTAATAAAAACTAAAACCTATCTTTTAAATTAGCATATTTGAGGAATTAGAAAACTCATGTATTTTAGCATTATCACTAGAAAAGAAACAATATAGTGTCTCTGAGTAGACATGAATGGAAAATGGGTCATTTGAGCCAGGCATGGATATACATGCCGTGTTCTCGCTACTTGAAGCTGAGACAGGAGGATATCAGAGTCAAGATCAGCCTCACCAACTTAGCCTTTTACTAAGACTCTGTCTGAAAATAAATAATTAAATCAATGCTTGTAATACAGCTCAGTGAAAAGGCCCTTGGTTCAATCTCAAGTACCTAGAAAAAATAAAAGAAAGCATCATTTGTTCTGAATGTCCCAGGCATCAATTTAATATGGTCATTATACAAAGAATAATAATTTGAGCTAGATAATAGAACAATTAAACTATAGTAGAATTTCTTACTAGTCATTTTATTAATAATTACATTTTACTAATTTTAGATACATTCTCATATTTCCTTTGAAAACTATTTGCATGTCATTGTACAGTATATTTTATAAATGTATAAAGCTGCTTGTTATGAAAAAGACTTTTAAATATATGTGTTGGTTTTGGGCTTATTTTTGCAAGGGGAACAATATAATACACGACACATACTTCATATTATTATTTATAATAGTCACCCAAAGAACAATACACAAAAGAGTGCAGGAAATCTGTCCACACACTCTAGACCAAAAATCCAGCTGAGGGTCTGGATCCCACAACAATGTCCTAAATGAGTCCAGCTGAAGACCTAAAGCTTATAATGGTGCCTCCCACTAATCCAACCAGAGGCCCAGAGCCCATGACAGTGTCTCATTCAGGCCTGTTTCATGATCTGCTGGGAAGGCCTAAAGGTCAGTGGTGGAATCTACAAAGTCTGTGCCCACAGGATGAAGGAGCTGTGCTAGCAGGCTGAGGGATCTGCACTGGATCCAGAAAGTGATGCTC
>NW_004955417.1:18017350-18128996 GCF_000276665.1 Chinchilla lanigera
TGACCACCAGTTATCAATCTTCTACAATATAGTAAAAATTTTGCTTATTGGCTATATTTAATGGCTTTAAAGAGAAAATCTCATTTAACTAGTTAGCTAGTTTACTTTCTTTTGTATGAAAGTTTTTGGAATAATTTTGAAGACAGAAAACATTTTCAATGTGTATTAATTAACATCACTATTCCCCTGAGCACATTTTTTCTTTAGCTTTGTAGAAATTCTATTATAAGAAATTTATTTAACATAATCCATATAAATATTATCATAATACTTTTAATACAGTTTTCACATTATTGCTCTTTGTTAATTGTGCAATTTAGGCCACTCTAAGCAATTTAAGAGCTTTTAAATATTACAGTGCATTGCATCAGGGGAAGAGTGCAGCATTTCCAAAAGCAATTGCAGCATAGCAGATTCCTCAAATTAAAATAAAATTAATTATTCAGATAATTAAAATACCATTTTAAAGTTCACTTATGTTGTCTACCAGAAAATCCATTTTATTAATTGGAAAATGATTTCTACTTTCAGTGACCTCTGTGGTTAAGGTTTCATATACATAAAAATGGAAAAATGTAGTATTTTTTATTAAAACATGTGATTGGTATTTGATATGAGATGAGACTGATCCTGGACTCCAGAGGGCAGCATCAGGTATACGCTGAGGAGCGCTGAGATCCTCTTTACTTAAGCAAGGTTTTGGCTTGTGTCTCACTATTGCTGAAGATTATATGTGTTATTTCACTTTTTATATTAAAGTTTTGCTTTTAATATTGCCAAGTCTTGTTTTGATAGAAAATAGCAGTGTGAGACTGAATCCATTAAAAATAACACAATCAAGACCATGAACAAATGCTTTTTAAAATATGAAGTATTCAATAATACCTAAGTATTCAATAATAGCTAAGATAGCAAATGCGTAGGCATAAAACACAGAGAAAAGCAAATTTAAGGTAATCTCGAAGCTCCACAACACAGAGGCTATCAATTCTCATGTTGTTCTATAGAGCAGACCCAAGAATATTATATTTTGAGAGGCACTTTTATTCATGATCATAAACAAAGTATAAAATTTATCATCTTGTGGATGTACCACATTATTGGAAATATCAATTAGGGAAATTCTCAAACAACATGCTTATCTATAAATATGTTTAATGAACCATCAAGATACAAAGCTGGCATTTGAAGTGGAATGGAAAACTTACAATGTAGATCTGTTGGACTTTAGGAGTGAAACATCTATTAAAAATTCTTTCAGATTTGCACTAAAAGTATTTGTAAATGCCTTTTTGCAAAATATCTTGTTAAATGACAGCTCTTCTTTGAGTTGGACTGAGTCAGGAATAGCTTAGTGGCTTAGAGGTAGCCTTGGCAATAACACCATAATTCACAACTGCCGTGATGTGGGGTCAGCCTACTTGTCCATCAACAGATCAATTGATAGCTAAAGTCTGGTACACAATACAATATCATTTAGTCCTTATAAAAATGAGGAAATACTGTCATTTGTGAAAAGGATGTGAAAGGATTGCTCTTCAAGACATCATATTAAATGAAATAAGACAGGCAAAGAAAGACAAAAATGGAGTGATCTCACATGTAGAAGCTAAAAACTTGAATTCTTGGAAATAGAGAGCAGAATGCTGGTTTTCAGTGGTTTCAGGTAGGGTATCAGGGAGATACTGGTGAAAAGATATGAAATTTCAGTTAGATAGGAGAAATAATTCAAAAAATCTATTCTACAATGTAGTGGCTATGGTTACTAATATTGAATTTATGGTTAAAATGTGTTGAATTTTTGAATATTGATAGGAAGTAGAATTTCAGTGTTTAATTTTACTGTATGTATAAGTACTCATGAAGAACAGTGGTGTTTTAATTCAGGTATCTATTAGGTAGTGATCATAACTGCAATGTAAAGCAGAGGTCTTGGAATTTGAGATGACAATTGTTGCCAGGAAGCAAACAGAGTAGCCATGAGAAGAGGCTGCTCCCCGGGTATAGTTTTATAGGAGGAATAAGTTCTGATGTTCTGTGGCACAGCAAGGCAAACACAATGTTGCTACCTGTATCTAGATGTCCCCCCAAAGCTGCACAAGCTCAGGAGGTGGGGCTTGAGGTGGGGCTTCAGGAAGGTGACTGGATCATGGGTGTGTGATATTGGGTTAAAGCAAGTGATAACTGGATGTCTCCTGATTCATTAACAGAGTTCAGAGTGTGGATGGTGGGAAGCCCCACCCTGGGCTTACTGGCTCCCACCAATAGGCTTGTACCCAGAATGGGGACAAAAGGGAAGGGAAAGCTCACTGTTTGCTGATTTCTGTGCACCCTGCTATGGACTGTCTCACTTCAGCCACGCTACTCTGCCATGCCCACCTGCCTTGGAGCCAGCTCAGCTGACCATGGATTGACATACCTCTACAAACTGTGGGATAAAACTAACCTTACCTCCTTTAACTTGTGTGTCAGGTGTTTTGTCCCAGCAATGAGAAAGTAACTAAAAAATATGACAACAGTATGTTATATCTCTCAAAATACAAAGAATTTTTAGAATATTCAAATTTAAGATGAGAGTAAATTTTAAAAGTTTGTACCATAAAACATAATTATATAAGCTATGACATGTTTATTAACTCAAAGTAACCATTTCAAAATGTATACATAAATAAAATTATCACCTACATGGCAAATATATGACTCTTTTGTGTCACCTAAAATAAATAAGTAAAAATATGATATCAGAACATGACACCATTAACTCAATAACTTTGATTTTCCTGATTAATACTAAGTAAATTATTTTAAATACAGTGGTACCACAGTTCATGACCTTGGTTCTTTTCATGATTCTGATGTCAAAATGAACTGGATGAGAACAAAATCAAATTCAATGGTTAGGTAAATGTTGACCTTATGCGGAAATTTGATTTGATTCTTGCCCAGTTAAGTTTGCGACCAGAATTAGAGGGAAAATTAAGTCTGTGAATCCACGTACAGCTGTCACTTCATTTTTTGAAGCTTTGTTCTCTATACCAGTAAACGCAGACTGGTAATGTTCCTTACATGATAAGGCTTACATTAGACTAAATTTCTTAATGATATTAAGTGGTTCAGTGTTGGCACTCAAACATTTAGATCCAGTTTCCAAGTCTAATTTTAAAAGAAGACAACACTGTGGAGCAGAACACATTTAAAAATTATGTAATAAGTGCATTGCATAGTTATAATAAAATAATATATATAGCCATATATAGATTATATATAGCAACTATATCTATATAGAGATATAGCTATCTCTATATATAGACATATAGATGTATGGATATATAAAGATATAGATACACAAATATGTAGATATGTAGACATATAGACATATAGATATATATAGATATATACCGGAAGATACTTCTATGCCTAAATTCCATTCATGGAAAATGATTAAACATTGGTCCATGTGTTAATTTCATGGAGTTACCATGACAAAATTACACTAAGTGCATGACAGTAAATTAAAGAAGAGAAACTTACCCTTACAATTCTGAATAGTAGAAATCTGAAATCAAGGTGTCACCTGGGATGACTATTTCTGAGGAATCTGTGGAGAGTTTATTTCATGTCTCCCTCATAGTTTTTATAAACTTCAGGTGTTCTTGGCCTATAGATAATATTTTTCTTCAACTTCTGTGCTGGAATATTCATCAAATTTCCATCGAATGATACCACTAATACTAGATTATATTGAATGATCTCACCTTTACTTGGTCATCTGTAATGACCCCATTTTAAAGAACGAGGCTTTCATTCTGTAAGGTCATTTGTGAGGTAGGAGACATTCTGTAAGGGTACATTTGTAAGGTCACAATTTAGTGACTAACACTCTCCATGAGTATTTGCACTGGAGGAATTATGCAAATAATGAGTGTAGGAAAAATTTATTATATTTAAATTTAAAAATATTTCTGACTTTATTTACCTATGTACTATATTTAAATTTGAATAATTAAAACATGAATTCAATATCTTGATGCAGTTATATTCAAGCAAAAAGTAAATAAATACATTTAGTAATATACAAATGTTTATTGGTTAGGGTACTATAATATTTAAATTAAGTCTTTTAATTATTCTGTATCATAATTAAGAATAACACATGTAGCAAAATAACAAGTGTGTGCTAGTCCATTGCTGCAAGTTTTCATTGCATCCTTTATATTTCCCTGACACAGCTGGTAGCTCAGAGAATAATCCCTGATATCTACTCCAAGTTATAAAGTTCATGTTAGCTGAGTTGCAGGTAGTACAAACTAAAATAAAGTCTGTTAGGTTGACGGTTGTAATAAGATTCAGAAGTTCATGGTATTTCTGAAAGCAAAGACCTGGAAGGGATAACAGAAACTACAAATCCTGTGGCCCATAAATAAAATATCCTATATAGTCAGGTATCTAAGTTTCTTTAAAACGAACTTTTTTCTTTAGCTTTGACAATGAATCAAAGTCTTAAATAATTCAATTTTATCAGTTTTCTGATATCAAATAAATGCAAAATGACAGAAGAAAAATGTGAACACAGAGAGAAGGAAATCACAGACTTCTGGGGGAAGCCTAGGGATTATTGTTGAAACTCAGTAAAATCCTTTCGGAGAAAATCAGAAAATACATTTAAGGTAAAATGTATACTTCACATGTGAGAAAAGTAACTAAATAACAATGAAAAAAAGCTTTGACCTAAAGATATTAATTTTATTTAAAGATTAATAAAAGTGGAAGAATTTTTATTTGAACCTAAGCTAGAAAATGTTACTTTTATTCAAACGGTGTTTACTTATAGGTGTTAGTATTGTTCATTTAGAAAAGATTTATAAGTTTCCATAAGATTTTCAATATAGACATGTTTGTGTGTGTATTGATCCTTGAAGCAAATGGAAGGTGCAAAATATTGGAATATAGATAGATTGTTATAGTACACATTCAGGCTTAATAGTTATAGAATAATAGTGATCCAGAAAAGCTAGGATATGTTTTTGTCTGATTATATATATATATGAAATGATATCTAATTTTTTATAAGTAATTAAAGATAAAAAAGCTTCGATATGGGCAGTACCAACCCGTAGGTTTATATAGCCTGGATGCAATAAAAAGGGAAAGGAAAACAAAGACATGCTGCTTCCTGCCTGCCCTGCCATGGACTGTCTCTCCTCTGCAGCACCTTTGCCATGCTGCCTTGACGCCCTGACTTACACCCTGCTGACTCTGCACTGAAATCCCCATAAACCGTAAACTAAAATAATCTTTTCTCATTTAACTTGTGGTTGTCAGGTATTTTGTCCCAGCAACAAGAAAGTAACTAAGATATCTATCTATCTAACTCGATCTATCTATCTCTATCTATCTATCTATCTATCTATCTATCTATCTATCATTTATCTATCTATCATATACATATATTACAAAGAATACATTGGAGGTATGTTACATATCATGTAATATATAATTAATCACGATATAATAATAATAATTATTTTGTAATCTGTTGGATAGTTGTACACATGCATACATATTTTTTCATTACTTACCCTACTCTAATAATTAAATCAGTACAAGAAACATGGCAAAGTTTTAGTGTGTGACTATATAGGTTAAATATTTGTGCATCATTTAATGATCTTTCACTAATTGAGATTTCTGTTTTTGCTTTTCAAATAAAGCATTTGAGAAAGCTTTTTCTTCCATTGTCATGTTCTAAAACAGCATAGGGTTTGTGGGACAAAAACCAAAATCTATAATGTTATTCTAATTTCTTATAAAATTGCTTAAATATGTCACAACATTTGTTAAAAAATTATGGCTTCACAAAAATAGGTAAAACTCTGGATGTAGCTTGTAGCCAGTCATTTTTGTACCTTTGAACAAAGACTGAAATGAATGTCTATGTCGATAAAAATTACTTTGGTATATTTTAAGACATAGTCCGTCCTAAAGCACATAAACCATACTTAACTTGTGTTCCACTCTGCTTTCATCAAATAAGTTTTTCTATCTTCAATTACTTATAAAAAATTCGATATCATTTCACTATATAATCAGAAGAAAACCCATCCTAGCTATTCTGGATCATTATTATTCTATAACTACTAAGCCTGGGGGGCTGGGGGTTTAGCTCAGCGGCACAGCGCCTGCCTGGCAAGCGCAAGGTTGTGAGTTCGATTCCCTGTACCAGGGAAAAAAACAAAAAAAAAAAAACAAAAAAAAACCTATTAAGCCTGAACTATTATTAAGAGCATCTTTTATTCTCAAGTGGAACAATGTTTGGATGAAAAATTGCATATAATTTGTTCACTAAATGTCCTTTTGTTTCAGTTATTTTTTATATATCTCCTGTGTTTTGCTTTAATGTTATATTTTCTCCATTAAGAATAATTAGTAAATGTTTTAACATATAATTTAAAAAATTTCAACCTATTAGTTCATGTCATAATTTATATCATCTTTACTTTTGTCAAATGATATACTTTTCTCCTGTTGACCCATTTTGAGCCCTGCAAACTCACCAGTGGCACAGGGCATGCTGTATCCCTGGTCCAGACTGCAGACACTTCACTGCTCAGAACTTTCTGCAGAGATGCTGGCTAGCTTTGCCCCATGTTAAAGTCCTCTAGAGTCATTGAACATATGACTAAGAAAAGCAGGATAAACCTCAAGCAAAACTTTACATCTAAGAAATAGAAGAAAAATAATTTTCCAGAGAGATAACTAAGCACAAAGACCCTGAGGTCAAAATGGACCTGGTTTTGAGGAAAGTCAGGCAATTGAGACACTAATTCTTAGTGAGTAAAGATGACCAAATGTATTACCCTCCTTTTCTGAGAATGATAACTTTGCTAAAAAATAATAAAACCCAATATTGTATATTATCTATTATATTTTTATATTTCAGCATATATACATATTTAACACAATATTATTTCTTTATTTTTTCATTGACATTTTAAAATATTTTTGTGTCATGATAGTTAATCTGGGCTTTCAACCTGACTGAATTGAGACATGCCTAGAAAGCTGGTAATGTGTACTCCTGGGTGTGGCTTGGGTGTGTGACCAGGAATAGCCGCCTTGTGTGTCAGCCCACTGAGCGGAGAAACTCGACTGGAATGTGGGCAGCACCAGGTAATGAGCTGGGGACTGAGCAGTAACGAGAAACAGAAAAGCAAGATGCACTTAAACGATCTTGATTATTTTAGCCAATCCCTTCTTTTCTGGTGCTAATTCCTGCAGAGATCAGAAGCGAGGTTCTTTCATACTCACCTGTGGACTCACACCATTGCCTCTCCAAGGAGCATGCATGTCTTCAGCCTCAGTCTAAGCTTGCGACATTGGTGTGATGTTCTTGCTTTTTGGTTTCCAGTTTCTTAGGCTGAGCAGGTATAGTTTCCCCCTTTCCAGCTTGCAGATGGCCATTCTGGGAATACTCTAAGATCATGTAACTCTGTATCTATCAATCTATCTATCAACCTATCATCTATCCATCTATCATCTATCTATTCTTCAGATGTGATTGAAAATATAATTTAAACTGCAAAAATAAATTCTCAGGTACTTTTCCATTAATCCCCTGCAAAATACTCCTCCTTGCTTCAAGCACCCTTACCCGTCATTCGGAAACAGTTCTGGAAATCCTGCCTCTCCAGTGTCTTTAGTTCCTCCCTCATCGCTGCCTTGCTGTCCTTCATTGACTCAAAATACTTTCCTTTCAAAGTTATTTTGACTCCAGGGGAGAACTGGAAGTTTCACAGATCCAGATCCAATGCATAAGGTGATAGCAAACATAATATTTTTATAATCCTCTGTTTTTGTGCAATGGTACCAGCAAGCACTCACCTTTTTTTTTATTTCACCTTATAAAGACACTCAGGGAAGAACACTTCTGGAACTGTTTCAGAAAGTGGCAAGAATGCCTAGGTGTGCTCAGTGTGTGAGGCAGTACTTTGAAGGGGATTAATGGCAATGTGTCTTTTATTATAATAATTTTTTAAAAAATAATATATTCAATACATTTTCTATCATGTTTTATATTCTACTGATTCTATTTGTTTAGAGAAGCCTATGTGATCATAAGTTATGTAATAAATTATGGGCAAATATGCTAATTATCCTTCCATTAATTTAACAAACAACTATGAAGAGAAATTAGTTTGAACCTATGAAGAGAAATTAGTTTGGCTCATAACTTTAAGATTTCTGATCCATGATGACTTGTCTGGGTTGCCTGGGTCCAAAGTGCATGGACGAGCAAAATCACTTACCTCATGGCCATCAAATGGTAGGGGAAAGAACACACCAAGTTCCCATGGTCCTTGGAGACCAAACTCAGCATATACCTTTTGGGGGACATTTAACATCCAAAGTATAACAACAGTACAGACCACTAATGAAATTGCATTTTTATGCATCCCGGTTTTTTGTTTACTTACTTCTTCATTTGCATGGTACTTGGGATTGCCTTTCACACTGAGCAAACCCTTCCAGCCCTTTTGTTATTTTATTAGGAGATGCTTGTGGTACGTGATGTTTACCTTCCCGTGTGGAACTGGTGTATGGACAGAGCACATCTTCCTTTCTTTCAACATCTGTTTTTCTCCCCTCCTTTTCCCTCCCTCCCTCCCTCTCTTTATCCCAGCCCTTTTGTGAAAATATATTTTATTCTGAGTGAAGGTCTTACTAAGATGCTTTTGTCTAGGCTGTACTCAAATTTTTGATCCTTCTGCCTCAACCTATGATGTGTTATATCCGCACATAAATAATGAAGTAAGAAAAATGAGTAAAATATAACAGTAACTTTGCTTTATATTTTTAAAAGAGCTAAAGCTGCTCTCCAATCAAAAATAATATTTAGGGTTCACGCAAGTTGTTGTTCAATGCTATGTCTATGTATACCTCAGATGGGGAAACACTGCGTACTGCCAGATGTGATGGCTGATGACTCTATCCATCACTTGGGAAGCTGAGGCAGGAGGATCTTAGTGAGTTCAAGGCTATACTGAGCTACATAGTGAGCTCAAGTTGAACCTAGGCTCTATAGTGAGGCCCTCTTTCTTCCCCTAGAAAAGACTATATCAACTGGTTATAACATTTATTACTTTATATAACAATAATCAATATAAGACCAGTATTTTACAGTTTCTTTAGCTATTACAGTTTCATGAATATAAAATATTGATTTAAGAATCTTTGTTAGATTGTATGGAAGAAAATTATCCGACATGTGCATTGTATATATAAATGTCAAAGAATAAAGATTTTCCAGAAAAAATATATTTAAAGATAATGTAAAATATAATTAAAGTAAAAGGTTAGCACTCTCTTTCATCATATAGAAAATGTTTGTCAAAATGAATATTTGAATATTAAGGCATTGTAATACTACCAGCACTACATATTAGAACTTCTGATTTTTAATTCTTATGGATCTTACTAGTTGATATGTAGTCCATAAGTTGATCCTACACAAAATTACAATTTGATAATTTTAGTAATCATGTTGGTCAGAAAAATTCCATTCTCTATGTGTGTTAATTTGTCAGCCTTCACAGACTACACATACACACACACACACACCCCACACATCCACACACATACAAATACATGCGCTATCATTAACCTCTCAAGAAAAGTACATAAAGTTGTCTTTTTCATTTTAATCTAATTTAGAAATTATTTGGAGGAATTTTACATATTTTATTTCATATATCTTCCATTAAGATGTCCTTTAGAATTTATGCTGTATACTTTATATTTTCATTGGGAGATTAAAATTATTTTGGAATAGGAATTTTACCTGGAATAAAGTTACACACAATCTAGCCTGGTCAAAATGCATACCTAGGTGTATTCACAGTGCTTGACTAAAACTAAGTACTATTTCCTTGAAAAACTATTAGACAACTGATTCCATTTGAGGAAGAGTTGCTATTCAGCAATTTTATTTTATATATTGTAGAATAAAATAAAAATTATCTTAAAAGTCAGAATAATAAAGATAGCTGAAATAAAATCGAGTCAGAAATCTATATTTCAGCCACATTGTCAAATTTGAACCCATCTAACAGATTTGTAAGCAGGACACACAGCCACACACATATCTACACTCACAGAGACAGACAACAGTCTCCACATTCCCTGGTCCTCCCAGCAACCAGTCATACAGTGACGCAACTGATTGTTCTACTGTCAGCTTTTGATCAAAGTGTCTTTCGCCTTACTTTTATGGACAGCCAAGTTGAGCACCCTGATTTTTAAGAGATTTCTAGTTATGATGATCTAATTTTAGTTGAAAAATGCGTAGTTTGAGAACTCCATCGGTTCTCATATAAACCCCTAGTGGAAAATTTCAATGCTGATGTAACCACCTTAAGAGTATCAGTCGTCCATGTGAGCAACCGATTACAGATGAAAAGTAATAAAAAACTCTAGCATTCTTCCTGTCATTATCCCCTAAACAACTTAATATAACAACCATTTATGTATCAATTACATTGCATTATCAGAAGTGTAGTGGTTATGCAATGTGTATGCGATGGTGTGCACAGGATATTTGCTTATAATTAATCATTTTACAAAAAGGTGGGGAGGGCCAAGGATATAGCTCATCAGCACAAGCGCAAGGTCCTGAGCTCGATTCCCAGTACCAAAAAAAAAAAAAAAAAGAAAAAAGTGGGGACATTTCTGAATCCAATCCTTTGTGGATACTAAAGGATGATCATATTTGGAAATGAACAAAGAAATTAAATGAAGGGGAAGTTTACCATCACAAAGTGTATTTTTTGTGGTAATGAGTGAATTTGTTTCTAGCTGTATGACTGGATATGTATTGTATCCTATCCACCCACAATGAAAATGTCAAGCAAACTATGTTACATATCACCCATTATCATTTATGTATCATCCTCATCTCATTCTATTTCATGGTGTTTTGATGTTTATTTCTTTTTAATTTATTTTCTGTTAGTACATGTTTGCAACACATGCAGGTCACAATCACCTTGGCGAGTGAGTGCATGTACAAATACAACTCGGTTCTTTTCGTTTTGTCATTTTCTTAAAGGTTTTAATACTTTCTTACTCAATTGGCATTTTGTTCTCACAGCCATTCATACGTTGCTTTCTGCAAGCAATTTTTAAATTGGAATTCCTCTTCTAAACCGAGTGCTGTCCTATGTTCTAGAGGAAGCTGGATTAGATCCCTTA
This sequence comes from Chinchilla lanigera, assembly GCF_000276665.1. Lineage (NCBI taxonomy): Eukaryota > Metazoa > Chordata > Mammalia > Rodentia > Chinchillidae > Chinchilla > Chinchilla lanigera. Next base: position 18,028,598 of record NW_004955417.1, read on the forward strand.
ATTGGTCACATTTCTAAACCTAGTTTCTCCATGATTTCCAAACTAGCTCTGTAAAAAGTAGGAAGTCTATCACAATTTTATGATTTTTGAGAGGTTGATGGGAGTTATTATTGATTATGGCATTCCCTTGTTACATATCTATTTCAACCTCTCCATCTATCGATTTCTCTGGAGGCAGCTCCTATAATTTCATGAGTATCTCTGTTGCCCTGTTCTGAATATCTCTAGTATCCTATCTAATTCCTACAGCTACTAGATATAATGAGCATATCTTGGGTTTGTTTCAAGTAAGGGTAGTTATGCATAGCTTGAATGAATGCATAAGAAGGAAAAAGCATTTAGGGAAAATGTTAATAATTAATAATAATAAATAATATGCTGATTATATGAATAAATTAGATTTTATGTACTATGTTTAATTTTTATTATGAAGTACTCAGTTGAACTACAAAAATATCGGTTTTTCATTGTAAAGAAGAAATAAAAGGAATTATCATTGCTTTTTCAAAATCACAGTGAACAATGAAGGAAAAATATAGATAATGAACATTAGTTTTCTAACTCAATGCTTAGGACTGTTTCACAAACATCATAGTTCTTGAAAAGCACATGCTGTCAGGTGATTATAAAAAGCATAATTGTTACTTTTTCTAAAGAAATAATGCAAAACAAGCTTGACTTGCCAGTGAGGGATATTAAGTTTAGAATTTGGTCTTCATAGACCATGTGTTGGAGGAGTATTCTCTCATTTTTGTATACATTGGGCATCTAATTGAATCTTGAGAGATTTTGTTCTGTTATCTGTGAGACATAAGTTAATAAGAAAAAAATTGGAAGAGGTTGGGAAGTGGGATATAAAATATAAAGTTGTTTTATTCCTTCTGGAATCTCTCTTGTGGCTAAATGTACTTGTTTCCAATATTTTTATTCTTTCCTCATTTACTTATAAATATTTTCCTTGAATTTTTGCATGAATAAAGTGCACATTTATAGTGACACTATCATTACTGGTTGAATGTTGCACATGAGAATCAAATTTTTTAAATTCATTCCCTCTATATTTCACTGATGAAGATTAAAATCTTGCCTCATATAGGTTGACTATTATCTTTTTCTCCAATTAAGTAACACCTTCTTCTTATTCACTACATGTTCAAGTTTCAGTCACAGCATCTGTGGCACATTTGTTTCCAACGTCAGAGTTATGCTGACTCTCACTGCTAAAATGAATGGTTCAAGTTCCAGGCTGTTTTCCTAGAAAAGCCTGGCCCTGCTTTATACTGTTGGGTTTCTTCTAGTTACTGAGAAAAGAAATCACAAAGGCAGATTTTAAAATATATCCTATCATTGTGTTATTTAAACCTCCCAATTTTCCCAAAAATGAATTGTCGCTATTGAGTATGGAGTACTGTCTATTCTGGATAGTGTTTCCTTTCATGGTCAAAACATCAGCAAAATGAATAAACTGTAAAATAACAGTCATGCATACAGCTTAGTAATTGAACAAGCATCAATTGTGACAGTGATAGTTCCAAATAAGATACTATAGCTGAATATAGTTTCTGAAATTGTGAATAACAAGAGTATAAACTACATATAAGCAAAAATAATCACTTGAACTCTACATTTGAGTCAAATGAACCCCTTCCAAAATCAAATTTAGAACAGTTCCACAAGCAGTTTTAAAAATGTATAAGTTGAAATTAAATCTAACACTAATTTAAATGTTTTTTAACATTTTTCATAATAATATTTTATAGCATTTTTGTAGAGATAGTCTATGTGCATTTAATTATGTTGAATTATCTTTAGACTTTTACATAAAAACTATTAACTTTATTAACTTTAGACTTTATAATTAGTATGTTTCTAATTTGGAACTAAATAGTATGATTCAATAAACCCTATTTAAAGTAACCTCAGAATTAACTTTAAATGTCCTTTTTCATATGTGAAGATATGAAAGTTTTTGTTACTATTTGACTCATTGATTGGCATGAAAGATCTCATATGTTATAATACATAAAACAGCATAATAATAATCACAGAAAATATTGAAATTATTTACTATAGAAGAGATTTGAAATAGGAAACTACAAAAATTTTAAATATCCTCGCCTTTTCTTTAGCTTGTGTTTCCAGACATGAACCAGTACATTAAAACATACCTACTTGTACACTTTTATTTGAAAACTTACATAGAGGTACCTTTCCATACTATTTCCAAATCTCAAAATTTTCTATTTCAGACTCTATTACAACATCATCAAGTATCACATGCATTCAGTAAGTCACTTTATACTTAGTCATTGAAAATATATATGGAAACATTGGCTAAATGATGAAAACTGAAGCAGTGCAAATGAGTTAATAAACAAATAAACAAGTAATTACTGTTTTCTGCACTATTTAGGAACTGCAGATACTTGTGGAAAATAAAGCTGAACACATAGAAAGAGACATTTTGTGTGAAATGATAAAACATTTCTGAAAGAGTAAAATAAATATTTCATAATATTGTAATTTCCTATCACATATCATAACCCACCGTAATCAGAAAGGGTTAAAGAACCTTCCTATGTTAGGACTGCAGATTACTGCTCTTGAATTTAATTTATTATACTTGTACCCATGAATTCCATCTGCTGTTTGACATTTGCTTCTTTTTCTCCCCAATTTGAGTCTTTTCCTGAGCCACAAAGAATGAACAGACTAGCTGTCCTTGCTGGGAACTAAGTTCAATGACACAGCAGAAAATCTAATTTCCTGTTGAGGTTGAGAAGTCAAGGGCACGATCGGTTTATTTCCAAAGGTTCAACTTTGAATGGGTTTCCTTTGTGTGCGTGGCCTGAAAGCAAAAACTGTTTATCAGATTTCTCAATCTAACACATAGAAGAGAACCGAAGGGAAAGTATCACTCATGCTCACCAGTTAGGCTATACATACTGCATTCATATCAAGTTGGTAAGGTGCTGCACAGTATCTTAATTATGATTAAGAGGCAGTCTTTCAGCACTGCTTATATCTTACCCTAAACTCTCAAATCAAACTCTAATTTGAGGTAGTCGTAGCCTATTTGGGTCAGGAGGAGTTGATAGTTGTTCCTGAAGATGTTGTGGCATATTCACAGAAGAGGTACAATATGATAACTACAGTGGCAAAGATCTGGACATGGCCATGTAGAATGGATTATTTTCATAGTGTTCTTCTCACTTGGAAACTAATGAATTATAGATAAATATAATTAGAGAAATTTCAGTAGACCCTTTGTGAGGAAAGCCAGCTGGTACAGAACTTTCCAGTAATGCTTTATGAAGCCACGACCATGAATAAATCTACTCCTGAATATTATAGATGCACATTGAACAATTGTTAGATAAGAATTTCAGATCAAAACTGGTGATTTTTATTTTACTTTGTTCAACCCAGAATGGCCTGGGTAAATGTTTGGAGAGTTGAATGATACCATAGAGAGGGAAAAAGAAAGAAAAGGAAGGAAAGAGTATGTATGAAGGTAGGTTTCTGAAAACACATTCAGAATTTAAAGGAAATCAAGAGACTGACTTTGTCCTTTTTATTTGTTTGTTTGTTTTTGCTTTTGTTTTTCTTCCAGGACCAAGAATCGAACTCACAACCTTGTGCCTGCCAGGCAGGCACTGTGCTGCTGAGCTAAATCCCCAACCCTCGAAGAGACTGACTTTGAAAGGTGAGAAAACTATTATTTATTGGTGTGAGATTTGGTAATTTGGGGTTTGTACACTCACGTACTGTAAAAAAAAAATGGGAGTATGGTGAATTGAGTTTAATGACAGTTAATACTAATGCACTCTCTTTAGAAATAAAGTTTGCAAGATTATTATCTGAATAGCAAGACTATAAACAGGTTGATTAAAGGTTGAAAATGATGGTGACAAAAGGATGGAAACTTTAGTTTGGAAATTGTGCATTGCTAATGATAGCTTTCTTTCAAATTGGGTGCATTTCTCCAGAAGTAATTCTGAAGGGTTCCAAGTACTTACAAAAGTAAAACAGGAGGTTTTAGAACTGATACTAGTGTGGCTAATTGAGGACAAAAGATGCAATACAAGAATGCAATGATACCAGGTATTTAGTGAGAACACACGTTACCATAAAGGAAATCTAAATCATGAGTTGTATAAAATGATCCTACTTGAGCGGAAAGTTATCACATGCTTTGCTGATGTTAAAGAGAAAGGAAAGTGGCACACAAAAGACAGTGATGGATAGAAACTTCTGACTGAAGACCTAGATAGTGAGATTTATCATTTGACAAGGTGATAACAAGGCTGACATTTTGCAAAAGCATTGAAAAGTTGATTTTGAGAGCAATGAGATCATTGCTTTGAACAAATGAAGAATGATTTCATGGCACTTACCAACATATTCCTATAAACACTGAAAGTTCACAGGATGCTAATAAATTAAAAGGTAGAGAAATAATCTGAGTCTAGTGTCAAATCTTCAGTGAATGTAAAGGTGACTTAAAGGTGACTTAAGAATGAAGTATAGCTTGTGATAAGGAATTATAAAATGTTTTATGACATATGATTCCCAGAGAAGCCAACATCATATGTACTTTGCTTTAAACACAAAATTCTCAAATATTTCATAACATTTAAAACCAAAACTGATTGTTAATCAATAATATAGATTACTTCAGTTTCTTCCTCTCCTACTTATCATCACTTGACTTCTAACTTTGCAATTTAGCTGAAAATATTTTAATTTTTTTTGTTTTTTAATACCAGGAATGAACTCAGGACATTGAGCTTGCCAGGCAAGCCCTTGTGCCTCTGAGCTATATTCCCAGCTCTTAACTCATTTCTATTACTTAAACCAAATAAGTCCTATCCAAAATCATGTCTACATTGGCAAGATGAGGCTGCAATACAAAGAGTTTATGAGTACTCCTCACTGTCAAGGGAAATTATTACAAATTGCCCTAACAATTATTGGGACAGACTTAATGTGGAATTATTACTAGAATATAAAGATTTCTGGAAAATTTTCTCCATACAAACTTCATTAAGATCAATGAGTTTGTTGATGAAATCTTTAAATAGTAATTAACTAAGAAAGACATTGGGAAAATTAACCAATTTCTTTTTGCTTGAGCTTCTTCATTGAAAAGAATATTTACAAAGATATATTAAACAAAGCCTGCCCAAAGTAAATGCTTAATAAGTGCTTTTAATGAGAATTTCAGTGATTAATACAATTTTTATAATGTTACTGCACTGAATACAGAGAAATGAGAAATCTGCATGTAAGGACAATTTCAAACTCATCACAGTGGAAGAAAGTAAATCCCTTATTTCCTATTCTATCTGAGAGAGGCAAGAAGCAGAAAGAAACAGGAAAAAGAAGAAAAATAGATAGATTTTTTCCACGGCCAAACAAAGATTTTTCCATGGCATGTTTTGTTAAATTAGGATGAAAAAATATTAGTATGCCTAGCAGATTTTATCACCCAGAAAAAAAGAGTTTTCTAGAAAGAGGGAGTGAATATTATTTAGCACTTGCTCCAGGTTTAAATAAATCTAAAGGTGTAAGCCTTAAAAAATAATTTGTGTGTGAATTTTGATGCAAGGTACTAGACAGGAGCCAAATCAATAAAAGCACAAGCTTTCTTGAAAGAACTGTATTTACAAACCGAATGACATCCTGATAGACATAGCTGTATATGAGCTAAGACTTTTGCTATTCTGTTCTTTACACTCCCAAAGCAACCAGATAGAGCTTTTGAGCCCAAGAATGGCATATTGTATAGTACCCCTTGTAGACTTGGCCAAGGAGATCCAGAAAGGATGGTTTTTTCAAAGGGAAGAAGCTTAGAGCTTTAGAAAAATTAAGTACTGGGGAGCAAACCCCAAGGAGCAGAAGTGAAGCACGGTCAGACAATAACTTGTGTCTCTTGGGAAGGAGCACCCGACACCATTTCTCCTGTAGAGTTTCCCGACCGGTAGCAGTAACTGCTTTGCAACTCTTATTTTTCGTTTTGCAAATGAAAGCGTTTAACGCAGTTCCCTGTCCCTCTTCCATCACTTTTCATAAATTTTCAGAGCATGAAGAGCTATATCCAACCATAATGTTAAATGAAATATCAAGGCCAATATCATATGTAAGCAGGATTTTGTGAGATCGTGGTGGGAAATAAAGGTATTTTCTATAGAAGAGGGGTATGAATAACTACAGCCCAATAAAGAATGGAATAAATTGAATTAGTGTCCTCTATATATTTATCTGCTCTATGATCCCATGCTTGACCATATCTTTTTGTATTTTTTTCCACTGGAGAAATAGAATAATTAGTTCTCAAATTGGAATTTGATCTCAGCAGTGAGACAATGTTCTTAGCCAAAAGATTGTGGTGAAATTGGCATGAATCAGTTTAAATTATAGGCCTTAAAACTTTTGGAATTATGTTTCTTCTTGCTCACTTGTCTCTATGGCATGGTGTGCGTGTCTGTGTGACTTTATTTATTTATTTATTTATTTTGGTTTTTCTCCGGTACCGGGAACCGAACTCACGACCTTGCGCTTGCCAGGCAGGCGCTTTGCCGCTGAGCTAAATCCCCAGCCCCCTGTGTGACTTTAAATACCAAAATGCTGCAACCCTACATGCAATTAGCAGCCAAGCACTAGATACCTGCTGCTGGAAGTGCGTCCGAACTGAGTGCAGCATCAGTCCCAGGATTTTTAGTAGACCTGGAATGGAAAAAAATGCGGCACCAGTCACAGGATTTTTAGTAGACCATCAGAATGGAAAAAAAAGCCTGTTTCTCTAAGCTAAGAGAGAAAGTTGTCTTATTCATTATAGTTTCCTGATCCTAAATATGTGTGTGACACACGGTTTGCTTATATATTTGAATTGCTCTTTAACTCTTTAATGATTTTTCAATAAAATTTTTTTTGTTTTTGTTTTGTTTTTTTCCAGTACTGGGAACTGAACTCACGACCTTGCTCTTGCCAGGCAGGTGCTATGCCACTGAGCTAAATCCCCAGTTCATTTCATTAAATTTTATGCATGAAGTTTAATTGTATTAAATATCCTTTACCCCTCACTATGAAGTACATTCTATAAATGAATATGTACACTTATATTTCCATCATCCTTTATTCATCTTGTGTATATTTGTGTCATTTGCTCATATGCATATATATATATATATTTATTTATTTATAAAATCTTCTTTCATTTGCTTTTGTAGAGTCCTATATTTCTTTATGTAGATCACAGTTCTGCTCTTTACTTATTTAAAGTCACACACATACACAAACAGATCCAGAGAAAGGCAAAAAGAAGGAAGAACGCAAGTAGCCTTGTGGCTTCGTCTCCAACCCTGCTGTGTGTCTGGAACCGGTCCCACCATGTGTGCTAGAGAATTTAGAACTTGCATATAGGAAAAAAAATGGAGACTAAATGATGAACCATGAGAAATTTCCCTAACGGGGGGAATTCCTTTTTTCTTAAAATATTAGCAATATAATGAAAAATGATTTCTAGCAAATTCATGAGCTTTATTTCCCTTTAAGATTTAGATAGATTTTGGTTATTTGCACCTGTGAAAGAATTAGAAGATATGATTCATTGTGCGAAAGTTGGTTTGTTTCTTTGTGGGTATCGGGTAGAGAGAGTTAATTGTATTTCTCAGTTCCTGGTGCACAATTACCATTGGTTCATGCAAAACCCATCCTATGTGTTATTCATTTTGTTACATTCATTTATCTGTACCCCTAAATCCAGTTTTTGTTCACATTGTTTGTCATGTGATTTAGTACTATTCTGTGTTAGTATATGTGCTTGTAAAATATGAATTCTGGAAGCATACAATAAATTTCTAGAAATGTCACCTTTTAGTTACTTAAGCCCTATGTTTGAAACACATATCCATAGTTATTAGCATATAAAGCTTTCATCCCTTTTTCATTTCCCACATGCTATATTTATATATATATTTCTTAGTAAATGACAACTAAATTGTCTCCAACTGCTTAGCACCAAAAATAATGTTGCAAACCTTTCACTGAAAGAGACATTTAAATTAAGAGGATGATCTGAACTTTTCTGCACGCTGGGAAGTATTAGCAGCCTCAGACCATGCGTATAGATGAGAAATGTGAGGTCTTGGCACCTATGTAGAAAGAAGAACGAATGGAAACTATTGGAACTTTGGGTGTCATCTCCTCTATGGTTGCTTATGACACTTATTCTTCTGAAAACAACAACAAATTTCAAGGTGTGTAATAGGTGTAAACCTATCATTCTCAAAGTTCCCATTCCTGATTCCATATATAAGTTTCCAACAACAGTTATTATAAACCTCTGTGCACAGGGAACAAAAGGTGAAAAGAGAAGAAAATATCTCAAAGTAAGGAGCAAATAAGTAATTTTGATCCCTAATACTAGTCAAGATTGTGGGAATATCTTGAGGCAAACAGGCTATGAGACCTGGCCTATCACCATCTCCTACCTGTGATAGTGTCTCAAAGAGAGTAGAAATTCCTTTATCCAATGAGGGGAAAGGCAGAAAATGTTATCTTTGCTTTCTCAGTTGGAAGTCTGGGATAATACAAGACTCTCACTGTCAAATAAATTAGTGGTGACACATGTTATGCATTTTCTAGACTAGATTGAGATGCTCCTTTCATTGTCATTTTTTGGTAGTTTTCTACCGTTATGGGCATTGCTATTTTGGCAGAGCAAGATCCATTTTGAGTAAAACAAAAGAGCTTGAACTTTTCTCCAAATCTGCACTAATTACATTTTTAACAATTACATTTTTAAAACTGGTTTATTATATGTGACTTTTACTGCAGGATGATTGTGAAGCAAGCAATACAAAATTAATTTCTGCTTGCTCAGTCCTCCTTGGTAATGTTATTTTCATCAACTGAGAAATAAAAATATTCAATTCATTTTTACTGATAATTTTACAGATTTTTCTCAGGCAGTGTATAATACAGGAAAATTACATTACATTTTGAACTATGAAGACCATTTGTCCAGTTTTAAAATTTCTTCCATTCAACTTTAGTAAAGTGTGTAACCATATTTTATATCAACATTTATTAATTTTTAAATCATAATAGGCTATAAACCTATGTTTCACATGTATCATGTATAATCACATCTTAAGTATCTATGTCCAGAATTGTTTTGTCACTAGTCATGCTATTTTGTTGCTATGTGCAAATCATATGACTTTCGTGGCTAGTTGTGACTCTCTAAATACCAGTATATTTCAGTTGAGTACTGATTTGATCCCAGACTTCCATAATTCTATAATAACGTAACTATGGATATAAAACAATTCACATGCTTTTTTTGGTTTTCTAGTGCATATAAAACTCAAGCATATAATATACTATAGCCTGTTAAATATTCATATGTCTAAAATGTATATATTTCATTAAAATATTTTATTGCCAAAGAATGCTGACAATCTTGGAACCTGAAGTGGATTATGAAGAATCTGGTCTCAGTGATAGCTGCTGCTTGACTATAATTGGGGTTGCTGAATGTTACAGATGCTGCTGTAATTTTTAAAGTAAGAAAAAAAATAATGTTTTTTCACATTAATTGACTCTTCCTTTCATGAGAGACCTGTCTATACCACATGATATGTTTCACAGTATTTTGGCCAGTCTAGAATTTCTTTCAAAATAGGAATCAACACTCCAAATCCTGCTGTTCCTTTGTCAGCTAAATTTCTACAATGTTGTAATGCATTGTTATTTCAGTAACGTTCAGAGCATCTTCACTAGGAGCTGGTTCCATCTCAAGGAACTGCTTTCTCTTCTTACATGTAAAAAGTAACTCTTCATCTATTAACATTTTAGCCTGACATTAAGGCAGTTTAGGCACATTTTATGGCTTATTTCCAAATCAATCTGTCTTGCTATTTCTACTACATCCGTGGTTACTTCCTTTACCAAGATCTCAAATGTCCCAAAGTCATCCACTGAGTACTGGAATCAATTTCCTTAAAACTCCTGTTAATAGTGTTGTGACTCATATGAATCAAAAAGCTTCTTAATGGCACATAGAAAGTTGAATCTTTTCCAGAACGTTTTCTATTTTTTTCACAAATGCATTAGAGGAGTCACTGTCAATGGCAACTCTAACTTTGCAAAATGTATTTCTCAAATATTAATATTTGAATGTCAAAATTGCCCCTTTATGCATAGATTGCCAAATGGATGCTGTGTTAGCAGACACGGAAACATTAATCTCTTTGTACATCTCCATTAGAGCTCTTAAGTGCTCAGGTGTATTGCCAATGAGCAGGAAGAGTTTTGACGGAATTTTTCAATAGTGATCTTACAATAGCCAGTAACTGCATTGGAAGTGCATGTGCTATAATCCAGATTTTGTTGTTCCACTTATAGAGCACAGAGTAGATTTAATATAGATCTTAAAGCCTTTAGTATTTTCAGGATGAGAATTGAACAGTGGACTCAACTTAGCCGTAAGGTGCACTATTCCCTAACAACAGTCTGTTCCTTGAAATTTTGGAGGCTGGTTGGGACTTCTCCTCTCCCCCTCTGACAGTCCTACATGGCAATTTCTTCTAACATGAAGCTGCTTAATTTATGATTTAAAAAATTATATTTGAGTGTAGACACCTTCATTAGTTATTTTAGCTGGATCTACTGAAAAACTTGCTATTTCTCCTTGCACGTTTATGTTACAGACACAGCTTCTTCCCACGAAGTGCATGACTCTCCCTCTGGTACACTAAATTTCTCTTCTACTACTCCTTTTTTATTTTATTTATAAGAGTAAAAGAAGGATAACATAGTAATAGGAGGATTTACTGAATTACAGACAAAGTGGTAGGACAGTACCAATTGTTGTTATTTTACTTATTGGTATCTTCAAGATAGTTTCTCAAGAAAACAAATAGACAAAAAATAGTGAGTTACAGACAAAAATGGTAGGAAATTATCAAGTTGTTGTACTATACTTTGGTTTCTTCAAAGTGGTTTCTAGGGAAAACAAATAGAGCTATACTTGAGTGATCAATTAAATAATCATTGACTATTCTCAATGGTTGTTGAAATCACATAGTAGTAAACATACATCCATTTATGAAATAACATAGGAACAACAGAAACATTACAGAGTTATGGACAGATTGGTAGGAAATTATTAATGGCTGCTGTAATACATGCGGTATCTTCAAAGTGGTTTCTCAGGAAAACACAGATACACAAGAAAGATCTAACAAGTAGTTATGGCCTAAGGGTTGTGAAAAATAGTGGATTACCTCCTCACCAGTGACTCCTTTCACTGAGGTGTGATGGCTGGAAGGAAGGCCAGGATTGAAAAGAAGGACTGAGAGACTAGCAGCAGTGTCCAGTAATAGGCTGTTTACTTTTTCCTCTATAACCGTGATTATACGGGGCTCCTCCCTGAAGATAATGGTGTGGCCAAAGGGAGAAGGCAGAGTACGCCCTGGGCTCCTTCACTCCTGTTGGACCAGCTAGTAGGAGGGGTCTGAGCTCTGGAGCCTTTGCTTTAGAGGTCAGACCGATCTCCAGTGGTCACCTTTACAGTCAGGGCATGGCCCAGGGGGCTTCTTAGGGCAGTCCCTCTTGAGGTGGCCTGGCTTTTGACAGGGGCTCTGAGAATCAGACTTAGGGTCTGTTTCTCTTAGTGGTGCAACAAAAGCAGCTGTTTTTTCTAGGTCTCTTTGTTTTTTCTCCTTGGTCTCCTCCCCCTCACCGCTATAAAATACTGAGGAGGCAATTCTTACTAACATCTCAAGTGAGCTATCTGGGGCAAAAGCCATTTTTTGTAGCTTTTTTCTACTATTTGGGGCTGACAGATTAATAAACTTATCTTTAAGAAGTTTGTCCCTCTACTGAACTGGGATCCAGGGAAGTATGCTTTATCAATGCCTCTTGTCTAAGAAAGCAGAGGGGTGTTCTCTCCAGCCTCCCAGCACATTGGGATCCTGTAACCACTTAGTGTCCTCTCCCCAACTGGCAACACAAGCGGCAGGAACATGTGGATGAAGTTCTCGGCCCACTAGTCAGTCTCAGCACCATCAGGTGCAAAGTGTCCCAGGCAGGTAACTTAGACACATACCTTCTCCATGAAGGTGGTTCTTCAAAATCTGAATATTGGGCACCCATGCAATCCATGAAGTCTCAGTGCAGACCTCTCCGGAGCTCCGCTCGCTCCTCTACCGCAGCCTGTACAGTTAGGGGAAGAATGGCCTCCAGGGGTCTCCCCAGGTATTTCACAAGGTCCTCCTGGTTTCCAGCTCCCGAATGGCTCCCACGTCCCCATTCAGCTCGACCTCTGAGTCATTGGCTGTCGGTACTCTCGTGTTCTCTGAGTCCTTGTTCATCAGCTTCTCCTCTGCTGATTCCTGACCTTTTTGGCTTTCAAGGGCAGGGCCAAGGGCGACCAGCCATGTGGCATATTTTCCCAGAGGTTTCTCCATGTTGGGATGGTTCACGCGCGTCTCTAGGTGGGCTTATTGTGTCAGTGCTTCTCTGTGGCATGGTGTTTCTTGACTGCTTGATGGCGGCCGGCCCAAGGGCCAGTGCACATCTCCACTCTGCTTCTTGGGTGCCTGCTGCCTGCCTCCCTGGGCACCTGCATGGCGAGTGAGCCAGCCTCAAAGGGCCTGAGCTCCCCAGCTGCACAGCCTCCCGGAGCGGGCTCCTGCGGCCTGCCTGCCTCCTCTTCTACTACTCCTTAGCCCCTCTTGACATTTCCAGAATTGAGAAGCATTAGGCCATTGCTCTGGATTAGATTTTGGCCTAAGAGAATATTGTGGCTAGCTTGATGTTGTAATCAGACCACTGAAATTTCTTTCATATCAGCAGTAAGACGATTTTGCTTTCCTATCGTTCATTTGTTCACATGATTCTTACTCTGTTTTCCTCAATGACTTTTCCTTTGATTAGCAACTTGGCTTATGGAAGGCACTGGAATCCTAGTCTTAAGCCTACCTCAGCTTTCAATATGCCTTCCTCCCTAAATGTAACCATTTCTAGCTTTTGGTTTAAAGTGCAACTTCTTCTTTGACTTGAAAACCTAGGGACCATTGCATGGTTATTAATTATCGCAATTGAATACTGTGAGTGTTGGAAAACAGGGAAGCCTGACAAGTGACAGGAGGGGTGGTTAGTGGAACAGCCAGCGTATTCATAGTTTACAATTTTCCCATCTGGAATGGTCATGATTTGTGACTCCTCCTAAAAATTGTAATATTAAAACCAAAGATAAGTACTCACAGCTAATTACAGAAGATATAATAATGGTAAAGCAATTTGAAGTAGGATAAGAATTACCTAAATGTGACACAGAAAGACAAAGTGAGTACTTGCTTTTAGAAAAAGGACAACATTAGATTTCCTTGACATTGGACAGCAAAAATCTTTAATTTGTAGAAACTGCAATATTTGATAAGTGTGTTATCATGGGACCTGCATGAGCTGATAGAGGCCAGAGGCAACTCAGAGAACTGAAATCAATCCTTTCCTTGATTATTTTACTGATTTTAATGGGGAAAAAAAAGCAATAAGAATCTTCTTAAAAAATCAATGTTCAATTAAGCTTACTGGAAAAATTAAAGGTTAGCATAGGGTATGTTCATTACTTAGACCATAATGTAGTATAATTTTTACTTTTAATTTCTGCTGCTTCATTATAGAAATGTAGTCACATATAAATGATTGGGGATATGGAATGATGATATTTTTTAAAAGTTGGTTACATGTTATAAAAATTTGCACAGGATCACATAGGAAAAATATGGAAGTAAGGACAAAATTATGAAAATGAAAGTTGTATGCACTAACAACATTTTCTGCTTATCTTTAAAACATCTATCTTACCCTTTCTAAAAGAAGTTGCAGTAGTGGAAAATATTTTTCATTTCCTTAAATGTGTTTACCTGTAAGCAAATTTCAAATGTTGGAGTGATTCATGTATCTGTCAGTTTTACACTGCTCAAGTGGTTAATCTGAAAAATTTTCCATACTTGTTTTCAGAATGAAATACAGGGCAAAAAAATTCGATCAATTTTTTATTTCCAGGAAAATATTATTGCCACGAATAGTGTAAAGGGTTTTTATTACCTGCACTTAGGAAACAAAATTATTTTTCTGACTTAAATACTATATACTCTTAAAAATTTAGTGGGAATCATGACTGAGAAGGAGGACTCGTTCCCTCTAAGATGTCCTACGTAGAGGACATGAGGATAATTCAGTAGAGGGTACCTTGTTAGTGTGGGATGGAACAATATAGAGCTTTCTGAAATATTTCATTTTCCATTGAGTGAAGTTTCCTTTTCTCTTTCAACAATCACCAACTTAGTGACTTTGGTGAATATATCAGTTCACATAATCCCTAGAAAGCGACAGAAATAGGATTTTTATGTAAAGCATATCCATTCAGTTCTTTGAACATTTTCTTTTGCATCATCCAGAATAAAACCAAACACATATACCATAAAAGTAGCTAATTAACAGAGGCTTAGTCATCAGTGAGTACTATGTTACAGTTACATAGAAATAAATGGTTCTAGTGTGTTACCACACAAGACAATACAGACAGGATTTTTTTATTGTGTATTTTGTAAAGCTGGCATAACAGATTTTGAATATCTTCAACATAAAAAGTCATAAATGTTGTAGAAAATAAATGCATTTATCCTGATATAAACATTGTTCAGTGCATACCTATATCGAGACATGTCACTGTAACCCTTTAATGCCTATATTTTTTACTTTCTGGAATCTGTTAAAATAAATTGAATGAATCAAAAATAAATACAACCTAGCTTTAATTTGTCAAAGAAATTGGTACTTTTTATGATTAAAGAAGAATTTATTATGATTTTCAAAGCCCAGTACACTTAAAGCTGATTTCTTCTCTTAAATTGTCACCATATTTGGAATTCGGAATAAGACAATTTGTGTCTGTTATACAGAGGTTTTCAAAAGAGCAGGCAAAAATTCACATAGAATCTGTAATTTGGAATATTAAACAATCTGGAATTTCAGATGCCAAACAGAAGTTTGTATTATGCAAATATGATGTTCTTACTTATGAATAATTTTATTTCTGTACTGATGTTGATTTTCTACCTTTTTATCTTCCTTTGAATGAGTTTATCTCTCTGTTGTTTATCTTTCCATATAAGTATCTATTTTTCACCATCATCTTTCTATTATCTATTTTTTTATTTCTTTGTTCAAACTGATTGTAATTTAATTCAGATCTGTATATAATGATGGAGAAAAAATGCAAACCTCAATAAGATTGATCTGGAGTTAGTTTTCAAGGGAAAATTTATGTGAACTTATCAAAATTATTCCAGTAATATGCTTCCACAGTATAATAACACAAGGACAATTTCAATGATATGCCTTATGTCATCATACTCTTTGAATATTTTATATATAGGTAATTAAAATCAATTATTTTAGTATTGGATGAAGATTTCATACAGGTAATTATTAATTTCTCAATATCTCATGAAAAAGATATAAAGGTTTGCAGATACATTGAACTAATTTTGGGAGAGTATGATTTATTTATATATGTATGATTATATATATGTGTATATATATATATATATATATATATATATATATATATATATATATGTATTTTTTTTTCATGGTACTGGGGATCGAACTCAGGACCTTGCACTTGGCAGGCAGGAGCTTGTGCCACTGAGCTATATCCCCAGCTGATTATTATATTTTAATATTTTAATAAAACACTGAAATACCTTCTGTTTCAATTTACATTTAGATTAAAAGACTAACTCAAATTAGTATATCATGATAAAGTCAACTATTTAGACATTTTTAGCAAATATGTAAGGTTAATTGTAATTTCACTCTTATTAACAAATATGTAAATAAATATAATTTTTTTGGGAACATACTAATGTGTCTATTATTCTTCTTGATACACTGTATATCGTTGACAGGCTTGATTAAATTAAATTAAAAATGACAGATTATAAATTTAATGCAAGTAGAATCACAAAATGCAATTAGATACAGATTTTTTAAAATTAATGTCATGGCTTGTGTCTAAATGTGTTCCCAAAGCTTCATAGAGTCATATGGTAGGCTTCTAGAGTGTATTGTTGATTAATGGTTCAATACTGGGATTATGGGTGTAAGAACTATAGCCACTCTGGGACAGGTAGTTTCCATACAATATAAGGGAGGGAAAGAAGCTAGCTTGATGCTCTTCCCTTTTACTCTTGTTGATTTTGCTGTTTTCTGATGCCATAAACTGTTGCCCTCTGCCATGTGCCACTCTGCCTTGGAGCCAGCCAAATAAAGACTAAAACCTCCACAAACTGTGAGCTAAATAAACCTTTCCTTCTTTAATTTTAGGATATGTTATCTCATAATTTTCAGATATGTTATCTCAGCATCAAACAAAAAAATAACTAAGATAAAATTTGGTACCAGGAGTGGGGTCATTTCTATGACTATACCTGACCATGTGCTTCTAGAGCCTTTGGGAATGACTTATAGGAAGAATTTGGAAATGTTGAATGATTTCACCTGAAAAAGTAGCACTGGAATGCCTTAGGCTGTTCTGTATGGGAAATTCTGGTCAGAGCTCAAGACTAGAAGGCTGATGCAAAATCCTGCTGGTAAAGACTGGGCTCAGAAGGTTTATGCAGGGAAAAAGGACTGTTTTGGCTGTTGGACTCCAGATGATATGTTTTATGGCTTGGCAGAAAGTTTGTCTGCATTTCATTCATTTCCAGAGAGTGCCAGAGACTGAGCTGAAGTGTGGCAAACTGATTAATCTTGCAAAAGAAATTTCAAGGCATTCAAATGTTAGATCATTGGGGGGCTTTTAGACAGATTCATGTTAAAAATTAAGAGCAAAGAGGCCAGTCAGATGACTTAAAATGTTGTGAGTGTGGCAAGAAAAAAGCTCCAGTAAATCTGTAAACTGCAAAAGTAAAGCTAAAGAGATTTTGATTGCTAAAAAGAGACAGAAAATGGGGCTGGGGATTTAGCTCAGCGGCAAAGTGCCTGCCTGGCAAGCGCAAGGCCGTGAGTTCGGTTCCCGGTACCAGAGAAAAACCAAAAAAAAAAAACAAAAAACAAAAAACAAAAAAATTAAAAAGAGACAAAAGAATCAAAGATGGCCTGAAGGCATCACAAGAAGCAGCACATGCCAACCCTTTACAGCCTCAAAACAGCAAAAGTTAAAGACTTTGCTTTAAAAAAAAAAACAAAAACTGTAGAGTAGCATATTTCAGAAATGCGGTGATGACCATACCAGGTTCCAAAATTGTGGCAGCATAGAAAATTTTTTCCTGAAAATTAAATTTAGAGTTCCCAGTGATCCAGAAACTTGACCCCTATGGCCAAGGAAAAAAAATACTTGACTACTGCTCTAGATGGCATCAGACCTTGGCATCATCCATGTGATGCTCATTTTAGGTGTACAGAAAATGCAAGAGTTATGAGGTGAAAAGGTTTCCACCTTAATTTCAGAAGGCCTGGTAGACCAGGTAGTGTGCCCTCGAGAAGGCAGTGTATTAATCTGTGAGCAAAAAGCCAAAAGTGCAGTGGAGATGCTAATCCCTGCTGGATTTAGACTTGCTTTGGTCCCAAAGCTTTATACCCCCTGTTTATACCTCTTAAAATGGCAATATTTATCTTGTGCCTCTGAATGTTAAAAGTGCATAACTTTGTTTTCATTCATACTCACAGGGCTCACAGCTAAGAGGTAGATTTAGAATTTTCAGCAATGTTAAAACTTTTAAGACTTTGGCAGCTCTTAGAGGTTAGCTGAAATGCCTTTTACGTACGGGAATATACATGAGTCTTTGGGGGTCCAGGAGTGGAATAGCATGGTTTTTGTCTAGATATACCCTCAAAGCCTCATACAGTCATAGGATGAGCTTCTAGAGTTTATGATTGATCCATGATCCAATGCTGGGATTAAGGATGTGAGTGCTACACCCACCTTAGGGCAGATAGTTTGCATACACTGCCATAGAAGGAAAGAGGCTGCTTGCTATTCCTCCCTTTTGCTCTTGTTGCTATTGCTGCTTTCCTCTGCCATTAACTGTTGCTAGCCAAATCTAGACAAAAACCTTCACACACTGTGAGCTAAATAAACCTTTCCTTCCTTAATTTTGGTCATGAGATATTTTTGTCTCAACAACAAAAAAAAGTAACTAAGATAGCCAGTTAACAAATACCATCAAATAGTCTACATATCTTCATTTCACTTGAGTAGATTAGAAAATAATGAAGATGTGAACAAATCTGAAAATTAATCTTGATAATATAGAATGATGGGACCTCAATGAAATTCTTTAATTTTACTGAAGTTCCTTGTAAAGTACAAATACCAACATTGTGTCATATCATTATAAGTTCTACATTTCATAAGTAACACTTAAGTTCTTTTTCTGGCATAATTTTGAATACAATATAAAATACTATAATTGTATCATCAAACCAACATGAAGGTTAACTCTAAGCATAGAATAATATTGTTATTTTAGTCCATTCAGTTTTCCAATTAATATTAGAATAAACTAAAAATATGAAATTATATAATGTGAAGTATTAAATATTATGCTATAATTTATATACCCTCAGCAGCATTAATTAGTAGGTTTTACAAAGGTATGTACATATTCTTTAAGAGAGAGTAGCAAAAGAATAAAAGAACAATAGCAGCATATCATCATCACAAACATAAACAAAACAAAGCAAGAACATGAAAAGTGATACAGGGTTTCAAAACAAAACAATAGGAATCAACAGTAGTTGTTATATTACATATTGTTATCTTCAACTATGTTGCTCAGATTACCAGATGTAAGAATGAGAGATTGTTCAGACCATCAAAGAGAATAAAGAAATAATTATTAGATAAAACATTAGAGAAAATACAGTTTAACTAGATAAGATGGTAGGAATTTACCAATGGTTGTTCCATTACATACTGTTGTCTTCAAATCAGTTGCTCAGATTACCAGATATTAGCATGCAAAATTGGTCAGAATATAAAAAATATTAAGCATTAACTGTTCTTTTCAATATACCATCAGACATCAGCAGTACAGTTACCCCAGCTATTCATATATACATTTATATTTTGCCTTCCTTCTTTCCTTTTCCTTCTTTCAAAGGTATATTTTGAATCACTGAGATAACATAATCTAAAAGATTTCAAGAAACATCTATTATACTGAATTATACAGAAAAAGATGAATTAATATGCTTATATTTACTGACAGAATAACATTAAACCATTATGATAGCTGTTTCTTCTGAGTTTAAATCTTTCTGTCATAAAAAGCCTGGAGCCATTCCTTTTTTCTTATGTTTGTCACTTTTTAGCTTGCCCAAGGAGGGGCAAATTTCATTATTTTCTGTCGAGAGTCACTTAGTGCTTGTGCACTCTAGTGTTTGGATGGATTTGCAAGCCTTACATTTTGCTTCATATTATGGCTGGACTGAGTCCCTGAGAGTAACGTGAAAGTCAGCAAAGCCTGTCAAGTTTTTCCTAGATGTGGACTGAGTAGGCAAAATCAGAGCTATTTCAAACCAAATTGGAAAAGTGAAAAATAGCCTGAGGACAAGAAAACTCTTAACTCAAAGAGGAGTTGAGGCATCATCACGAAATCTGAGACAACACTAAGGCACCCACTACATGTATATTTTATCAAGTTCCCTCATACAAGAACTGAATGTCACCGACTTTACACTGTTTTCTTTTCACTGCTCTCTTCAATAGCAGATGTGAATCAAGTAAACTTTATATTGCACAGAATACACATCTGTACTTGCTCTCAAATCACCCACAAGCATTCTTTACAAATTTTTCTATTTTTTAATTGTAAAGAGAATGAAAAATAAGAAAAAAAAAAACAATAGAAAAGATACAGAATTTCAAAACAAGGTGATAGGAAATTAACACTGGTTTTTACATTGCATATTGTTATCTTCAAAATAGTTGTTCAGATTACTAGATATAGGCATGCAAAACTGATCAGTTAAGCATTAATATATGTGTGTGTATGTAGAACTGATATAGAGATATATATAATATATATAATGTATGTATGATAGCTAAGACAATTGTATTACTAATTTCTATTGGTTTTTTGAAACAAACTTTTCCATTCTTACTCTACTTTCAAAATGATGTTTAAGGTACTCAAATATTGTCAGAGATCTTATTGGTAAACGTCATGGTAGTATTATAGAACTCACAATTATAATAAAGGCAAAATTAAAATTGTGGATTTTAATTTCCAAACTTACTCCTATCTCTCAAAGGACTAATACTAGAAATTCCATTTGCTCCAACTGTCTATCTTCAGAAAAGCGTGAATGTCTTCATAATATAGAAATGTGAACACACCAGAGGATACAGCAGCACAAATCATAATAGCTAAGTCCTGGAAGCAGACTGTATGTCCAAAAATAGAAGAATGGATAATGGAAGTGTGATACCCATATACAATGGAATACTACTTGGCTATAAAGAAGGATAAACTCAAAACATCTGTAGGAAAATTTTTATACTTGGAAAGTATAATGTTGTGTGAAATAAATTAGACAAGCTTAAAAACTATGTGGCACCTCTCATTTGAGTAAGGCAAGGTGTAACTAAAGAGCAAAATAAAGGGTTGATAGAAGGAAGCAGAGAGATCTTTTGTAGACAGACAAGAGAATGAGGAAGGGGGAAGTCTTACAAAATGGACTTTGTGTTCCTGCTTATTTGTTTAGTAAGTGAAGTCAATTTTTTAAAAAATTTACTGAAATTGCTTGTTAAAATTCAGCTACTAATACTACATACCGTTATAAGTTCTATATGAGATAATGAACAATTTGGCTCCCTAGATTATTGTGAAATACCTAAAAATTTCTACCTTCTAAATGTAGACATCCTTTCTAAATCTCTGACCCTGTCTCCAACTCTGATTCTGACCTATTTCTTCAACCTTTAGAAGACACGTATAATACGTTTGAATAATCTTCAAGTGTCACTTTCCTTCCCTTTGGTCTTTCCCAACTTTACATCTCAAAGGCATCTGAGCTCAGATGTCACTTGATAGAAATTACTAGGAAGGGCCACTGCTTAGTTGTGGAATCCTCAAGGAGCTCAGTGTAGATTCTGTTAGAATAAAGAGGGTCCCACCTTCCAGTAGGCTAACTGCCAGACAATCTGAAAAATATTCTGAAAGTAAATTATTAAAAAAAGTCATTTTTGTGCTTCTAGGGAAGAAAAATTAGATTAAATAAATTAAATAGACTATTCATTCTCTCCTAAATCATTCTCTCCAAAATCTTGATGAAACAGTAAAATGACAAAAGAAATGTTAATAGGCATATCACAAGAATAAATTATCTTTTTCCAGGACATTTGTGTTTATTGAGATTTGCATACATGTTATTTGTAATTTTCCAGGCAAATGTGTTAGTTATATATTAATGCCCCCTTTTAAAATTAGGGAAATTAAGTACAAGCAAGTCTCTAAATACTTTCCAATCAGTAAAGTATGGCTGAGAGTTGTACTCATATCATTACAAGCTCCAAAACGGAGTGCTTCTTCCGTTACTATTTCAAGGACAGAAAGAGTAGGATGGCCAAATTTACAACACACAGATAGATAAATATATTTTCTAAGAGACAAAAGTTATTAATGGAATAGATTTTAGCACAGAAAATAATTACAGTCTTTCTATTGAGTTGAGAGGTGATAGGGCAAAGAAGTACAACTAGAATTGGCACTTGAAGAAAGAAAACAGATTCCAACAGAGACAGATGACTATGATTACTTACACAGGATTTCTCTTTTGCTCTCTTACATTTTAGTAAATGGGTTATTCTAAAAGCATACAATTCAGCCATCTAGATACTTATCACATAGTCAATCTAGCAACTATACAACTTCTGACCCATCATTGTTATTAAAATTACCTACAAATAGGAAAAATGAGTTAATATACTAGTACAAGAACCAGGACAAGAAAGAGAGGGAACCCAGGCTAACATGAGCTTCTTGGTCTATCTGGGTTGAAGAGATCAAGTTTGGTGTCTAAGGAGTCAAAGTAGCTAGTATTTGGTGGGCATAGTACTCTAGATGGCACAGCTGGACTGGGAGGAAGCTGGGGTTTCATGGGGTATCCCTCAGTTCTTCATCCTTTCCTGAGCAGCATGTGATGAAATTACTTCACTTTTGAAAAATTAGCTTGAAAAATTATCCTAAGGTAACTGAGGGAATAAAAATATGGTGCTTTCACTGGCTTGGGAACATGTTCTGTTTCACTAGCCAGAATAGATCGTATCATCCCAGGGACAAATGCAGATGCTTCTTAGAAGGGCACTCTCAGTTGTGGGTCAAAATTAGTTCTAAATTGAATGCTACTCTGACTCTACTTAAAAGCCTTAAAAACAATCTTCAGTAAAATCAATCTGTTTTCAGGTAATTTCATTCCAGAACAGAGTTCAAGAACGTATGTAGAAATATAAAAATCATTCCGCATTTTGAGAAGGTAAAATGCCAATGCTGAGATCGTGTTTCAAAAAAAAATATGTAGAGAAGCAGAAGACCACAAGTGAGAATAAGAAGAAATTTTAAACAATACAGTGAGACTAGAAATAATAGGGATGACATTAAAATAATTTTTCGCAAGTATCTGACCAACCATCCAAACCACATGCATCATTTTCTTATTGTTGTTAAAACAAATCATCAAATTTAGTGTTTCAAAACAATACAGTGTATTGTTTTGATTACAGTGTATTATTATTTGATTACAGTGTATCCCTGTGAAGTTGAGATTTAGGGTTCACAGCCTCATTCATTTGTGGATTTTCCTGTAGAACTTGATAACTGCTGAAACCTCTGCAATTTCTTGGAAATTGCAAATAATTTCAGCAATTATTTCGTTTTATTTTGTTTTGGATTGGTTTGGTTTGGTTTGTCGGGAGATTTGCAAGCAACCCAATCAGAGAGCGTTATTCAGTTCTCCTTGCTGCTGATTGGCTGCTGCTCTGTAACCCTTCCCTGGCAGAGGCACCAGCGTTCTCATACATAACAGGTTGAGGTACCTGTGAAACTATCTCGAGTGTTCACGTTTTTTTTCTTCTTAAAGCCCTAAGATCCCTATAATGCTCCCAAAACGCCCTACCCCTTCTAAGGCTTTATTAATACAGTGTTTTATTAAACTATATTATACAACTTCAGAAGGCATAGCATATTTAAGGTTTAAACTATTTTTAAAAAGGCATTTTTCTGACCTTGTCTGAAATTTGAAGTTTTTCACAATTCGTGAGTGCTCTAGGATTATAAGGGCTGCAAAATTCAGGGGTTCGCTGTGTAGAGGTTAAGATCAAAGTTTGAAATGAGCCTTAAAGGGACTAAAGTCACAGTGACAATAGTGCTGTTTCCCTTCTGGAGTTTTTAGGATATAATTTCTTTCTCTGACACTTTTTTGACAAGAGAAGATGCTGTTCCAGCATCTTCACAGCCAGCTTCAATGACCTCCTTCATCCCTTTTGTCCGAATATGTGTAATTACATTTGACCCTCCTGGAAAACTAGGATAATTTCCTCATCTCCACATCCTTAATTTAGTCATATTGCTGAGATTAAATTGTGATCATTATTCGAACTAATTGTCCTCTCTACCATTTTATCTCTTCATCTAGAGAACATGATCATTTAGATGTATTTTGTGAAGTTCTTGGAGGAAAGTGCCTGGAATACTGTGTCCCTCCTCTTCCAAGTGGGGTATATACTTTACTGTCTTTCACCCTCTAGTCAGCAATCAGGAAATTCGTCACTTTCTAGCGCATGCTCAGCCATATGCGTGTGTGAAAGATGGAGTGCCCATGCAGAAAACATTGTCTCTTGAGAGTCTGGGCGACCTGCTCCTGAAACTTACTTATCTGATCCTAGCTTGTTCCAGTCTAATTTCATATACACAAACACACGTGTGTATGTGGGTATATGGTGTGTATATGAAATGGCCATTTGACAACAGATTCCCACTGCACATGTATCATGGACTGATCGGGCCTGCAATTTCCTGAACAAATGGACAGCAAAGGCATAAATAAAAGACACAAGCTGCATATTTTTTAGGCCTCCAGGAGGATCAAAACCCTCTAGCAGAATTTGAGATTCTCTGGAGGTTGAGACAAGAACTTTTCTGGATGGCCCTTATTTATTTGAATTTCAAACAAAGGAAGGGATACTGAGGTAAGCTCAGGAACAGATCAAGACTTTAGGAGTCAGTCCAAAGACTTCTCCAAATAGCAAATTGTGCCAGTTAGGCAAAATCTCTGTATTATCTCTAAGATTAGCAGCTTCATTGCCTTGGGAGGGAGTGTCAGCAGCCCATGTCCTTTCTTGCCTCAGCTGTGGTGATCTTGACTTCAGAGCACTGTGTATAAGCTCTTTTCCAACACAGCCACAGGTCCCTGTCTTCAGCAGGTTGACCTTGTACAGCCTGGTCTCCAACACACATGATTAGTATTTATTATAATTTAGGGGATCGCAATAATAGTTTCAGTTGTAGTCTTGCTTGATTCCCATTATTGGAAATTAAATATTTGTCAGCATTCTGTACAAACAATGACTTCCCATGAGGAAATAGTGATCTACAGGGAAGAATGTAAATTTGCCTCAAAACTCAAAGATTTCATGCTATGATTTGCAGTATAAGTTTTACCAAATGTGTGCAACATCCCTATTTGCCACAGACATGTTGTGAGCCCTTGAAGTGGTGCAGGGCAAGGCCTATGTGTCTGGGAGCTTGCACTGCTGTGTGGAATGCCAAGAAGAACATTTGCCTTGCACATCATTCCCTTGTAGAAGTCTTCTACCTTACCCTGAAATTGGTTATAACACATGTCAGTTCCAAAACACAAAGACACGGGGACTGATGCTACTCTGGATTAATGCTAGGATCAACCATATTAAAAAAGGGAACTGGAAGTAGATCCTCTCACTGTCATTTCAAATTGTCTTTTAAAATTACATGCAATAAAATTTTAATTACATGTCATTGATGTATAGATGGTATACATTCTGAAGTTATAAAAGCAACTGACTAGCCCTTTCTGGGAATGTTCTCAGATTCTGGTGCTTGGTATTCATGAACTCAGTCCATAATGATATGATTAAAAAGTGCAACAGTGGGTGGTGATGCAGTTATTGGCTGAACTAAAATGTCCCAGTGGGTGTTAGAACTCGCTATAAAACAATTGTTTAAGGATTCATTGTCAGGCACTCTAACATTGAGATGTCTGAAAAAGCTTATACGATTGATTATAACGGGCAATTAAACAGAAAAGCAGCCACTTGTACATCTATTAGTTTTAGTAAACCACAAGCACAGGTGACCCATGCATCTTAGCATAATTTTGTTGCTAGTCTATTATTTGAATACAAGGGATATTGGACAAAATATGACTGACAAATTAGGGCAAAACAAGTTTGCCAGAATGCTGAAAATGACATAAATAATACATGGCTTCCTTCACCCATGAAACATTAAAGGGTACAACATTAAAGGAGCATAATTAGTATTAGATTTTAGTCGCTAGTTAGTCATAGCCAGCTTTGCTCAATGCCTGAGGATGGAGTAGAACAGCAGATTGAGAAAAAGTTACTTGCTGATTTGTAACCCACACTTTCTGTCAGGGATGTGGGTGAAAGTTGAAGCAAAATATGAAAAATCTATTCCTGTCAAATCTACTAATGCTGTGCATAATTCCTAAAAAATATAGCATCCTTACCAGTTAAATAAGTTCAGTAGGATGTAGCTTGTCTGCATGATTGCTTGTGATAAAGAGACATATTTTAAAGAGCTTTGGGGCCATAATTTACGATAAAATTTCTCTGTCAATGATATAAGAGGTGAAATAGTTATTTTTACGGCTACAGTTGTTCAATTTGTGTAAATACATTCTTTATCCATTAGTGATAAACTACTGAAAATTAGCTTTTATGTCATAACAAAATAAAGACATTGAGACACAGCTATTCAATGTCTTTAATCTAGGGTTCTGCACTCTGTGTGGGCTGTGCTGAATATTAAAGAAATTGAGGGGGATGACTTAGGTTTACTTGTTTAATTGCAGCATGGTCATGGACATGAATCCCATTTTCTTTTATTCTGTTGATTTAGAAGTTAATTTAAGTGAAAAAGAACTAGGAACATCCAACAGGTAAACTGTAACAATCTCTGAACCTGGTACAGACAGAAGCTACACCAGATCCATTACAGATTTTGCTTCCTTATGTGATTTCAGGATATATTTGTTTAAATGGGATCGATTAAGAAAAGAGGCAAAAATAATCAGCACTTCCTGCCCCATGCGCACATACACATGCCCAAGGCCACAAAAGACAAGATAAAAGTGCTGACATTGAATTCTTGAGCTGTATTATTTGCATACATTTGCCTGTTAAGCTTTAATGCCTATGTGAATCATATTAATGTCTTATTATGAGAGACTGGTTCCGTTGATGTGAGAAAGGGTCAACACTGGAAAATACTGCTGATGATCCAGGCAGCTGGGAGCTATGAGAACACTGGCAGGGAGTAGGAAGATTGTGTCACAGCTCGGAGCACCACACTGCAGGGATAATTCCAGGACAGCCACGCATTTAGGCATAGAGTTTACTCACGGTTCCTCAGATAACGCTTCTACCACATCAGGTGTCGCCGACATCCCACCTTGAAAATCCTAGAACTGTCTGAGTGAGCTAAATTGCATTTCTGATCATCCAGGCCTCGGAAGCGTCCTCACTGAACAGAGACGGAGAGCTACCTTTCTGTATTGAGATTATACAGCCCTGAACAGACTTCTTGACTGCTGTAGAAGTAAAGTGTGGTTGAGCTGTGCTGCTCCATGTCTTTGTCTGGCACTCTGAAAACCAAAGTCTGACAGTCTTCCTTCCGGTACATAACTTTGCTACAGATCAAGTAGATAATTCGTGTGTTTCTAAAAGCATGTCCAGTACAGTACTGACACACAGCAGTGTTGGAAAATATTAGGAAAAGTATCTATGGAAATAAAAATGTAGACATGTACTGTATGAAAATGATCCATAGCTTTTTACAGTTTGATCATTGCCACCTTAAGTCTGGCATAGCTGGGGATAAAGATGGATGGAATGGAAAGCTTGATAGATGCTGATGCTAAGTGACCAGGAATAGTTAACTGGTTGTCACCTCACCAGTCAGGCAGATACAAGTCATTGTGGAGGATCTGGGCAGTAAAGTGAAAAAGAGAAAAATGTCACTTGTGTTATCATAAGAAGTATGGCAAACAGAGACTTAACTGCTCATGTGATTTCTATCAGTCTTTACCAAAGAAAAGCCTCACACCTGTTTGTTTATATATACTTCCACAATGATGGAAACCACCACATTAATGTAAATTGCTGAAGTCAGATGCTATATAGATTTATTTGTATGTTATTTCATTCTTAAAGCCCAGGTTTTGTGTTCCTTTGAATACAATTTAGAAATCAGAAGTGTGGTCCTCAATAATCTGAGAACATAGCAATACCCTCCTCTGTTAAGATTCTGCAAATGGTGGATCCAGTTTGTAAACCCCACAGTTAACCATACAGAAGAGGGAAGATGTGGTGATCTCACACAGACTCTGTGAATACTGATAGCAATTTAGACTATTACAGCCAGAGAATTTCCTTTAATTCCCTGAGAGGTGCCATTGAGTCCAGTGGAAAGGTAATGTAAAAGTTCCATGCAGGCATGATGCTTAAATTGTAAAAAATCACCAGATGTCAGCCCAATTATAGGGACTGATCTTTAGTCATAGTCAATGGAGTAATATAATATAAAAATAACACTGTATAGTTGGAGATGTGGAATTCTTTTTGAAAAATAAAGACATACAAGAATATGCAAATGTGGCATGCACCACATTATGACGTTCAAAAATTGTTTGTAAAATAAATAGACAAGCATGAGGGTTAGTTTTTCACATTTTATATTAAAAATAGAGACATAAGTGGAAATAGATTTTATATTACTGACAATATAGCAAAATCTTTCTTTAATAAATACTGCAGTCTGAAGTGGGTTGTGGCAGGATCCAAAGCAGAACATGAAGAATATCTGGTTATAACTCGCTGAGTGCAAGAAGAATAACAGTTGACATGTGAATCTGTAATTTTACATCCATTAAACTATGTGTTTCTCTATTTTAGGAAAGCTTTAGGTAGTGCTATGGGGGGGGGATTGTGTGCCCAGTGATAATATGCCCATACTTTCAAATATGCTGCCAAGAATGCAGGGCTGTGCTTTGTTGCTTGGTCCTTATTTAACAAATGAACATGGAAGAACTGGTACTAAAGATGTTCTAGCTTTAGTGTAGGAGTTGAGGGTGGGTTAGTGATGTGGGATAAAAACAAGAATATAAGAAAAATCAGTGATCAACCGCGTAAAATTTCAGAGGCCTTCTATACTAAATTAGTCATGGGAAAATTCCCTTATAAAACACTATTTGAAAGATCAAAGTACTTGAACATCTTAACCTAGAATTGTTATATCATAAAATATTGTTTAGGGTTAAAGTTTTTCAGAAGTAAGCTTTCTGAATATGATTTCACTTGTGTCCCTTACTTGGTAAATACTCTGTCATAGGTTTCTGTAATCAGAAATATAGTAAGTGTATGAGTTAGATGGTTTTTAAAACGTAGGTTTAATTCATTTAGTTTCCAAGTTTAAAAGCAAACTATTCTGGCCATAAGGAGCTACCCAAAGTGGGGAAACAATTAAGGTGGCAGTGATCAGTGTACAAACATAAAGATGTTTGTACATTTAAAAATGTTTAAAAGTGACAGATACCACCTTAAATATTCTCATCAAAATTTTTAAAAGAAAATGGAAAGTACAAACAATTCATGTTATCACCTCCACCTTCCATTTTTTTCCAGGAGATCAGCAGCATGGCAAAGGCCCTTCTGCACCCTTTTCTACTCACTAGTGCGCATACCCACCGAGGTGCACGTACCGATTGTGTCTTTTGTACTGAAATCATTTTATATTTAAGCTGTGACTTTACAAGACCTAGTGAAAAGAGGAATTACATTTACCACATAATTTGTTCTTGTAAATTGCCTTCAAAGTACCGTGCATGGTAGTGATAGTGCACTCTATAAATTTGTATTTGTTTTTACATAAAGAATATCTTAAAATGTAGATTAATCTGTAAATCATGGCTTAAAATATGCTATTTTGACTGTATAAATGTAAATATAATAACTATATTTTAATGAATATTATCTTGAACTTTTAAAAAAGTAAAATTATAAAATACAGAGATTTTAGAGCCATTTTTTATATATATTTTTAATTTATTTTTACATTAGTATAATATTCCTGATTTAACCAATTCACTTTACTCCAGTGAAATGTTACTATAACCAATATATCTTCTTATAACTCTAATATGATCTTGTAACTTCATGTATGCCACAGCTGCATTAACTTATATTTTTGATAAAAGAATTATGTAGTTCAAAAAGAGCATGGTTTTGTTCAGGAATACAATGAACGAAGACCAAAAGGCCATTTTAGTTATGACAGCTTTTATGTTTGGTTATTCTTCAATTTCAAATGAAAGATATGTTAGTGGAAGAATTAAATATGAGCAAGAAAAATTCCATTTTATCTTAGCAATGCAAGTTAGATACAATATTGTTTTAATGAGAAGCAGTGATGTTACTGTATAAGAAAGGAAAAGTTCTTGGTGTGTCCAACTTGTAGCCTGGAGGTTGCTAGGCTTTTTGTTTATAATGTTATAATAACAGCTGTACTTATTGGGGTCAAAAGTGCTCCAAGAGTTAAATACCAGATCAGGTAATATTTGTCTCTACTTTGGTATTATCCCATCTATAGATATATTTTTGTGTTTGTTTTGTTTTTTTGTTTTGAGAGAGGGCCTTACTACGTAGTTCAGATTGGGTTGAACTCACTGCATAGCCCAGGTTGAGCATTCCTAGTGAGTCTCCTTCCTCAGCCTCCAGAGGGCTCAGGTTATAGGATTGTACCACATTGCCAGGCAATATACATATTTGCACCTGTTGCATGTAAACAGCTCCAATGCAGGTGGAAAGCCTGGGACCTCCTCCTGAAATGTAGTCATGGTGGCGAAGTGTGTGTTTCAATTCCAGGTTTACATTTTGTAAAGTTTTACAAACTGGAAATGAAGGTATATTTTACTATCTGAACCTTCTAAGGTTTCTAAGCTATACCCTGATGATGGTGAATTAGTTCATGTAGCCTATACTGAATGAATTTCTTTTTGTAGAGGGTATCAGGAATCGAACTCAGGACTTTGCACTTGCCAGCCAGGCACTTATGCCACTGTGCTATATCCCTGGCCCTCATGTAGCCTATACTATAGGTACACTTCACAGTACAACCCCTGACTCTTTAGCCATCACAATGTGTATAGTGTGTGACTTACTTTTGTTGTCTCTTTCATAGAAATGCACAAGCCAAAGGTGTCAGGACTGTCAGTGTTTGTCCCTTGTGGCATTGTCAGAAACTGCGAACTCCTTGTCAGTGAACAGATGACCGATCAGTTCTTGTTGAATGAACATATTGTGGAGTCTCAAGGGATCTAACTGTTTGAAGCGAGTTTGTGCACCATAAGTAAGGTTGAACTTCTTGGCATAATATGCTGTAGGCAAAACATTTGTAAAATCCATTTTATCTGTAACAGAATTGAAGTTGAACATTTGCTATTTCTTTAGTCCAGTCTTAATAGATCCCAAGAATGATGACTTTAAGTTAGTAAATGATTGAAGTTACCTAGAAATCATTTTTTACTACTTATTAAGGAATTTAATTCAAGAAAAGTCACAGTATTTGAAAGTGTGAAGTGTATTTACCATGTCATCTTTCCTCAAAGTCCTTGATTCTGGGAGCAGGATGTCTACTACTCAAATGCCTAAATGATTGGGAAGAAGTAGTCAATTTCTTAATATTTCTTATTTCTACTCTATCAGTGATTTCTATTTTTATGTATTACCTGTGTTAAGATTTCCCTTTGTTGGTTCCATTCAGCCTTTAGCATTAAAAAAAAGATATAAAAGCAGAACAAGGGAGGAGAAAGTGGGAAATGAAGGAAGATGCAGTTTTTTAAAAGAGAGAATAGACATAAAAAATGGAAACAAAGCTTCTGTAAATAAGGAGGGGAAGAGGAGTTGAAGGGAGGGGAGGGGAATGGAGAAGAAAGAAGAAGTGAGATATATCATGTACAGCTACATATTCTCTAAGGTGAATGTGATCATTATGTATATCTAAAACATACCAATAAAAATAAATTAAAAAATATGAAGTAGCACTATGACTCTTCCTGCATTTCTATATTAGCTCAATAAAAATTTTTCTTTGATGCACATGAGATAGAATAATTGTCAGTGTAAAAGAAATCACAATCACTGGCCTACACTTTCCAGGACCAACTTTGCAAATGTGATTTTTTTCATACCATAGATATTCTACGAAGGAAATGACTTTTACTTCGTGATTATTTTATCCTAGCGAGGACTTCAGTTTTCAATTGCTTTATTCAGTGTCACTTTCGTAGCCTCATCAAAATCAAGTGTAAGTAAGAAAACTGCTCTCAAAATACTGATAACTTATTTCCACATCCATACAGGAGTTAGTACAAAAAATAAACAAAAGATCTGATTTTTTTCATGAAAACTTTTCATATTGGGGCTTACATATTGTGATGTTTGCTTAACCTTTCGCTGACTTCTCACAAAGGAACACAAATTAGCAATGACTCTGCGCACTGAGAAAGATCTTAGCAGGATACAAACACACAGAACCATTTTTTCCTAATAGAAAGTGTTATGGTTTATGTCTGTGTGTTCCCCCAAAGCCTCATGCAGAAATGGGGCAGGCTGTTAGAGTCTGCCAGGCAGGCGCTTTTGCCACTGAGCTAAATCCCCAGCCCCTAGAGTTTAAATATGGGTGTGAGAGGTGCACCTGCCCGGGAGTGGATAGTTTGCATATGTAAGGGAGAGGAAGAAGCTGCTTGAGGCCATTCCTTCCGGATTCTGCCGTGTGTGTGTGTGTGTGTTGGCAGTTTTGCTGTGCTGCCGCCCTGAGATGCAGCCCTCTGCCACGTGCCACTCTGTCTTATAATCATGCCTAGTACGGATTGAAACCTCCACAAACTGTAAGTGAAATAAACCTTTCCTTCCTTAATTTTGGGTGTCAGGTATTTTGTCCCAGCAGCGAGAAAAAAGTAACCAAGACAGAATTTGGTACCAGGAGTGGGGTCATTGCTGTGACTCTATCTGACCATGTGGTTCAAGAGCCTTTGGAAATGGCTTGTGGGGAGTGTTTGGAAAGGTTTGGAGGTGTTTCCTGAAAGAGAAGCGCTAGAACGCCTAGTGAGATTCTTGTCAGAGCTCAGAAGACCAGAAAGCTGACAGAAATCTTGCCGGTAAAGACTGGGTTCGGGAGGTTTCTGTTGGGAAGAAGGACTGCATTGGTTGTTGGACTCCAGATGATGTGTGTTATGGCTTGGCAGAAAGTTTGTCTGCATTTTGCTCGTGTCCAGAGACTTTGCCTAAGACTGAGATTAAGGGCGGCAGTGGACTGATTAATCTGGCAAAAGAAATTTCAAGGCAGTCGAACATTGGGGCAGTGGCATGGCTATTGTTGGGGGCTTTTAGCCAGATTTATACTGAGAATCAAGAACAAAGAGCCCAGCAGGATGATTTAAAATGTGAGTTTGGCCAGAAAGAAAGCTCCAGTGAAGCTGTGGACTACAAAGGTAGAGCTGAGGAGATCGCCATTGCTGAGAAGGAACAGGAGAATAGAAAAGATGGCCTGAGGGCATCACAAGAAGCAGCAAGTCTCCACCCTTTGCAGCCTCAAAACTGCAAACATGAAAGATCTTGCTTTGAGAAAAAAGCTGCTGAGTGCCCTGTTCCAGAATGGCGGCGGCGGCCACCCCAGGTTCCAGAATGGAGGCAGCATAGAAAAGTTGCTCCTCAGAATTGGATTCAGAGTGCCCAGCGATCCAGGCACTCGACCCCTGTGGCCAAGAGAGAGGAAAGCTTGGCTACTGCTGCAGGTGGCAGCAGACCTTGGCATCATCCACATGGCCCTGGCTTTAGGTGCATGGAGAATGCAGGAGTTCTGAGGTTTTAGAGGCTTCCACCCAGATTTCAGAAAGCCTGGGAGGCCAGGCAGTGTGCCCCTGAGAGGGCAGTGTGTGAGGCTGTGAGTGTGAAGCAGAAGTTGCCCTGGAGACCTCAGAAGTTTAGAAAAGCCAGGACCGTGGATGATCTAAGAAAAACTGCCCGGAGGGAGCAAAGCAGGCCTAAGAGAGAAGTCTTGGAAGCTGTAACCACCAGAAATGCCACAGGGGTGGACTCATGCAAGCCCTTTGGAGCTCACAATGTGCCACAAGTTGCTTCAGATGCTGCAGGTGGA
The DNA here is from genome assembly GCF_000276665.1 of Chinchilla lanigera. NCBI lineage: Eukaryota > Metazoa > Chordata > Mammalia > Rodentia > Chinchillidae > Chinchilla > Chinchilla lanigera. Next base: position 18,062,122 of record NW_004955417.1, read on the forward strand.
ATTACAGGACATAATGTTAGCCCTGCTGGATTTTGGACTTGCTTTGGTCCCAATGCTCTGTATCCCCCTGTGTGTACCTTTTGGAATGGTACTGCTTATTTTGTGTCTTTGAATGTTGGAAATGTTTAACTTTTCATTTGTACAGGGGCTCACAGCTAAGAGTTTGCCTTACGTTTGGGAGAGACTTGGGACTTGGACTCGTCAGCAATGCTGAAACTGTTTGGACTTTGGCAACTCTTGCAGATGGACTAAATACCGTTTGTATGAAGGGATGGGCATGAGTCTTTGGGGGGTCAGGGGTGGAATGTTATGGTTTATGTCTGTGTGTCCCCCCAAAGCCTCATGCGGAAATGGGGCGGGCTGTTAGAGTTTGAATATGGGTGTGAGAGGTGCACCCGCCCAGGAGTGGATAGTTTGCATATGTAAGGGAGAGGAAGAAGCTGCTTGAGGCCATTCCTCCCGAATTCCACCCTGTGTGTGTGTGGTGGCAGTTTTGCTGTGCTGCCGCCCTGAGATGCAGCCCTCTGCCACGTGCCACTCTGCCTTATAATCATGCCTAGTATGGATTGAAACCTCCACAAACTGTAAGTGAAATAAACCTTTCCTTCCTTAATTTTGGGTGTCAGGTATTTTGTCCCAGCAGCGAGAAAAAGTAACCAAGACAGAAAGTGTCTCAGAAAAGTTAATTTTTCATATAAGATGCTATCTTTGAAAAAGATGGAGATAGTGAAGGATATAGCAAGTAGCTGGAGTGTTCAGTCACGGTTTCTTTCTTTCTCAGAGAAATGAGATCTAAGGCAAAGTGTTTACTCACCTGCTTATTGTAAGGCTGTATGTGGAGGTGCACACTCCCAAATTAGTTTGTTTTGCATAATAAATTCTTTGGAGACAATCATTTCAAGCAATAAGACACAGCTAAAGGAAGAAAGAAATAAGCATTGCTTTCTTCTGCTCTGAGCTGTAACGTTGGTTACAGATGAGTGCAAATTCAGGAGACTTTGCACAGGGAGAAATTTCAGTAAGCTGCAGTCTCTACAGATTAAACATAGCATGATGGTAAGTTATACACAGAATTTCTCTTCTGAGACTTTTCCTATGCCTGATATTTTGGTAAGAAGGAAAACGAGTTGAATAATTTAATTGAATAATACAAGAATTTCCTTATAATAGAGTGAAAACTTAAATGTTGCAATATTTACCCCATCCCCAATTACTAACAGTTAAATTGAAAATTGTACACACAGACTTAGAATCACATCTATATCAAAAAAGTAGAGCATCAACACAGAAAAATAGTAGTACTGGGGGAGGAGTTTGAATTAAAAACAGAAACATCTAATTAATAAATTGAGAGACAATCAAGAAAGTTATATATCTCTGCATCAAGAAAAATACAGAAAAATTTTTAGAGAAGACCTAGAAAGTGTCAAAATTAAGATAAATACAAGTATGTAGTTGTCAAAATAAAATCCAAGTGGAACATTTGAATAAAACTGAAATACATAATGTGCATATAATGTGAGAAAAATAAAGTGTAGAGCTCCATGTCCTCCCTTCTAGCATAATTCTATCCCTAAATGGGTGAAACCATGTATTTTCCTTACTGTTCTGTCTATGAGATGGTGATGGTCCCCACAATATTACTAAATCCAAGTGCGACACCAGCCTGGCGGCTGTGACCCTGCTCCCTTCCCCTTAGTCTGCCTGCCTTTTCTAACTTTTCTCTACCTATTATTTTATGGCCTACATTTGTTCATCCTATCAGCATATTGTTTGTGCATATTTTGAATAATGTATAAGTGAAATATAATTTTTGCAATAAGTTTGGCTTGAAATGATTAGATTAATTATAGTGCACTCACATGTCATAAAATGCTGTCCTTTCCCCTTATATCTGATTTAAATTTGGTTTCAATCGCAAAATCATGGCATTAAATTTTTTTTCTGAATGGTTGACACATATTCTGGCATTATTATTTAGTCTCTATCTCAATCTCCCTCTCTCTTTCTTTCTCCCTCTCTGTCACATGCACACACACACACACACACACACACATGCACAAACAGATACGTGTTTGACAGAGGGGTTTCCTCATTTAATAGAAATCCGTGGAGGTCAAAAATTTAGTATGGATACTGGCCTCCTTGAAAATATTCATAGCTCAATTTTCTAAACTCTTTCTGACTAGAGATAATATATTTTTTCATTTTATCTCTTCTTGTCCAATTTATTAATTCTTTTATACACTATAAAATGATAAAATTTCTTAAATGAGACTCAAAGCCTAATGTTATAGGTTTTGTTCTGTATCTTCAATCATTTGAAATCTTGAAACTCTACATTTATGTATATATTTGTAAGTATGGATATGTATGTATATATGTATGTACATATATGTATGTATATATAAATATTCTTTTTTATATATATATTGTTCCACCAATTTTTTAAACCCTTACTGGTACGTTATTACATCTCAGCATGATTATATATTTAAGAAGGTATTTATTACTCCATACACTGTATAACTGTATATATACAGATGATTAAACATTTAAACAGCTCTAGTTCTCATTTTCTACACTATTCACCAGAAGATTCATGACTTTAAGTTCTATTTGAGTAAACGTTAAGAATTTCATCATTTTATTTGGCAACTTGCATAAATTCAATATGGTACTTTAGATATTAGCATGAAGTACAGAACATACATCGTTTGTTATATGAATCACATATCTCCAAAGGAATTGAGAGGAGTACACAAGGAGGAGCTAGAATAATTCAGGCTTTATGGTAAGAAGTTTTAAAGAAGTCCCTTGTTTCAGAGAGTAGACAGGATTATTTTATTCATTTTTGCTGTTATTTTTGTTGTGCTTTATTATTGCTATTTTTCTTCCAATTCTTTTCCATTGATTTACTTCAAAGAATAATTTGGAAGTGAATATGTTATTTGAAAGTGGATCTTACTACCTAGTCTTTGCTTACTACATATATTATAAGCTTCAACTACACTGACCCATTTTTAAAAATTCAGTTAATATCTGCACGAAGAGAATATCCTTGATTAATTCTGTTTAATTTCTGTCATTTCAACTTATTTGTTCGAAAATCACATGAGGGTAGTACAAGTTAAAGAACTTAAATATTTTATGATTCCATTTAAAATTATTATTGATATTCACAGTATAAATTTTTTAGATTGAATCAATAAGCTTAGACTCATGTCTAATCTTGATTTATAATATTGCTATGTGCAGTTCCATCTGGAAAGCAATTTAAATCAAAAATAAAACCCTTGAGCAGTTTCTGAAATTCATAATCTTAGCCTTGCCATTATTGAAATTCACTAGAAAGTAACTACAATAAACTTAAATAACAGATACAGGAGACAATTTAAAGAAAAAATGTACACATAGATGTATATGCATATATATATACACACACACATATAGAGAATGTAAATGTTAGATGATAAACTAAAATGATAAAAAATAAATATGTATTTGCTATTCAGATTTAGGTGAAAGTATATTAAGACATATAGTTAGAATGTTAGCTAGTATTATAAAATGCATAAATGTAAGCCCCCATTTAATAACCAATAAAAGTCTTATAAAAAGAAAACTAGACAAATTTCAGCAACAGAATGTTGTTGACCTTAAGCAAGATGATCACAAGCGTATTCCTGTCTTGCTACATCTGCGACTCTGTCCAGAGTAAAACTCTGCAAATATGGATAAATTCGATTAGCAAAAGGTGAATCGGTAAGTGCTCATGTCATGTTAATTTAACATGTTCTTATTAATGTTCACTTTCTGGAGATTTTACTAAATGTCTAGAATACTGACAATAATTGAACTATGAAAATATAATTAATGTGCACAAATAGACTCGTCTTAGTCATGTTTCCTGTGGGCAGGGCATGCTACCTGACACACAATATAAAGGAGAGGTTTAACTTGGATCAGAGTTTCAGGGCTTTCAGACCATGGTCTCCACATCTAAGTGACAAACATCATGGCAGAAGCATTTGGCAAAGCACAGCTACTTAGCGCATGGCAGCAGGGAAGCAGAGGAATGGAACTGCACCAGAGGGGTGTGGACAAGCGACCAGATATATTTTCCATGTTCATGAAATCATACCTTGCCCAGAAAAGTGTGCTCCACCAATCTTCCAGCATTCTGTGATCCAGTTGAAATGGTCAAGCTAGACCATTACAAACCTTTAGAGAACCACAGTGACACTTGAAAGAGAAATTCACAGAGGTCTATATTTATTACAATTGACTCTCATTACGGTACACAACAGTTTTTTCCTCCTCTTGGTAGTAATGGACAGATCTGACATCTGTTCAGGAGAAGACGATTTTTATCTGAAAGGATAAACAAGGTATGCATTCTTCTCCATCACAGAGCACTCCACATCCCTTCTCCAACTGAAACCTAGGGAGTTGCTGTCTTTCTCTTTGTCAGTATTCAGAGAATGTACACTGATGGAATAAAGAAATGCCCTCAGTATACTTTGACTTTTATTTTCCATTATTTATCATTTTATTTCTCCATTATTTAATTTTCTATGTAATGGTAAAAAGCAGACAAAAAAAAAGAAAAAAAAGGAGATTTTTTTTCTTTGTTTGGTCTGTTTTTCTGAGACAGGGCCTCACTCTGTAGTTCAAGCTGAACTTGAACTCACTGTGGCTCATGAGGGCCTCTAACGCACAGCAACCCTTCTGCCTCAGCCTTTTGGATACTGGAGTTACAGGCATATCCAATCAGACCCACCCAATTTTTTCTGCCTAATTTTTTTTATTTCTGGTTCCCATAGTGCTTTTCATGACCATAGTGCTAGACAAGATCTTCATATACAGAGTGAAGTTCCTTTATTTCAACACATGCTTACATTTCCTTATGTAGGTATGTTCAATATATTTAGAGTCTATATCTTTAGTGGATAAAACTTTCTAATACTCATATCCAGAACTCTGTCTATTGTCTGCAATTTTCTAATATTTGTTTCTTCCTTTATGGCCTATATATTTTTTGAGAATACCAAAAACTATGAGGGCTTTAATATTCTGAGGGGGATAATATTTGTATTACGGTTTGTGTCTAGATGTGAACACAAAGCCTCATGAGTCATAGGTTGGGCTTTTTCAGAGGTGGCTGAATCTAGAATGTGTGATGCTGGGATTAGGATACGTGACTATGAAATCAGTCCACTAATTGGTTTCACACTGCCCTAATCCCAGAAGCATAAGTACAGTATAAAAAGGGCAGAAAGAAGTCATTAAGGTCTCTTGCTTTCTTTGCTGCCTTCTGCCTGCCATGAACCGTTTCTCCTCTGTGATGCCTGATTGCCATGCCACCCTGCCTGGAAGCCAGCTGATAATGGACTGAAAATTCTACAAACTGTGAATAAATAAGCCTTTCTTCCCTTAACTTGTGGGTGTTGGGTATTTTGTCTCAGCAACAAAAACAGTAAGACAATTTCCATGCAAATATTATCAGAACATTTTGGGAGTAGTGTCCCAAGTTCCAACTATACCTCTTTCTAAGGTAAATGATACTCAGCTAACATGTCTCTGTTTAACTACTTTGTTCTGAGATCAATGAAACAGCATGATGACCATAGTAAGTAATGATGTAACATACTTCAGATTTAGACAGTGTATTTAAATGCTTTCAACATACACACATGCAGAAGGTGTGTGAAGAGAATGTCATTTAATTTCATCTAATAATTCTATAATACTCACTCTACCCATCAAAATATCTCTTTGTACCAAGTATCTATAAATATATTTGCCAATTTAAAATTAAAATAAACAATGACAGTGCAATTGGTAATAGCTAAATCTTGGAAACAACCCAAATGCCCACTAATGGAGGAATGGATAAAAAAGGTACCATATTTTTATATAATGGAATATTACTGCTAATGAAAGATAAACTTGAAGCTTTTATAGGTAAATGGATGCAACTAAAGACCATACTCATAAGTGAAAGAAATCAGACCCATATGTATAAATATTGAATTGTTTCCCTAGTGTGACAAACTGAAAGAGTAAATCAGATCCAAAGGTACACTAAAGGGCTGGGGTTATAGCTCAGTGGCAAAGCACCTGCCTGGCAGGTGTGAGGTCCTGCTTTCCATTTGTATTATCAGAAAGGATACAATAAATATTGTGAAAAGAAAGAAACTGCTCAGAAGGAAAAAAAAACAACTGGAATGGGGGAAAGGAGAAAACAATATATATATATGATAGCTAAGATAATTGTACTATTAATTTCTACTAGTTCATTGAAAGCGAGTTAGTGCTTATATTGTTTGATCAATTTTACATGCCTATATCTGATAATCTGAGCAACTACTTTGAAGATAACAGTATGCAATATAATAACCATTATTAATTTTCTATCATCTTGTTCTGAAATTCTCTATTTTTTTAAATTCTCTATAAAATTAAGGTGATACATAAAATTAAAATAAATAAATACAGACATGTCCTACTTTATTAGTTATCATTGACCATCATATGCATGGTCTTTCTAAAATGTTGTAAAGAATAATTTTAAGTGTGAGGTGTGTGTCTTTCCTCATGTCTATACCACTCTTCCTAGCAAGATGTAATTCTACAGATTGCTGGCATGGTGTAGTCCACGGGGCACTGTTTAGTATGAAATAAAGTTCATTCAAGTGTTTTCCACACATAAGCAGAATGTCTCTTGAAAGCAGGCTTGAACTCTCTAATGGACTAACCAATATTTATTTTTGTCTAATCAACAATATGCTGTTTCTGCCATAGGGTCCATGACTATGATGAAACTATTGACAATGAAAACCAATATTAATTTGAGTCAGAGTAATTTTATACATGAGCATGGGAAGAGGGAATCCTTGGCATTGTCTATACTCCAGCTCTTTTCTTGGTAAACCTTTGGAAAGGGATCTGTTGTCTTATCCAATAATGGAAACTTATGCAATTGAAAAGTAATTGCAAAGAAGAGATCAGGGACTTATAAAATTCTTCTGTTGTTTTAAGTCTATTGCCCACTGAAATTTTTTGCTCAGTTTAGGGCACTGTCCAGTGTCCAGAGAGTGGTTCACATGAGCTTGTTTTTGGACTGTGATCTCTTTCATGGGTTTTTTTTCTGCCCCTATAACAATTCCTTTATATTTTCTCTCACTATTCTATTGGTCTTTCTTTTTTGGAAAGCTTTAGCCCTATTCCTCTAAGAGGAAGCTACTCATTCAAAATCTAAATTTATATCTAAAATGTTTGGGTGGGATTTATGAGATATTTTCTTTTAGGAATACATCTTGCACTGCTTTGCAGAAAAGTCTATACATTGGTTCCTCTTTTAAAAGAGAATTATTCTGTCTTTGAATCTCATCCATATTTTCAGATGTTTTCCAAAGTTCTAGGTTTTTTAAATTCTGTTTCCATTCTTTTTTTATCTGCTCTGAAAGTCTTTTCTAATATACATCTCCAAGTACAGATGAGAGTTGATTATCCATACTAATATAAAAGTAAGCTTTCTTTTATTCAACTGCCATATATATTTTAATTACTGTTTGTATGAACTATTTTTCAGTAAAATAGCTGAGAGCCAGTGACATTTTTATCTACTTTGCTTATGACACCTCATTTGGTGTTTGGAGGTAAGGCTAAATATTATTGAATGGACGTCATTTCTATGCAGATGGTATACAATGCTGCATTTACCATTTAGAACCCTCTTATGCATTCCATTGTTACACTTTCAAATATTTGTTTGTTCACATTGTAAAGCAGTTCTAAGACAATACCATCATGGTTTTACCAAACCCAGTCCATTTGTATTTCCAGAAACTATTTCTAAATCCAGTCTGCTTGCAATTAAGAATTGAACACCACACTGGTTCCTCCGCTTATGCTGTCATAAATCAAGAATATAATTTATTTCTAGAATTAGTATTTCCTTTTCTATAATTGAAAGCAGGATTCCTCACACCCTATGCCATAGACTGGTACCTGTCTGTTTCCTGTTAGGAACCAGGCTGCACAGAAGGAGGTGAGAGGAGGGCTAGTGAGAGAAGGCTCATCTATATGTACAGCTGTTTTCTCTCACTTGCGTGACCACCTGACTTTCATCTTCTGTAGGTTCAGCAGCCCCCTTATCTTCTCATAGGAATACAAATAAAACTGAACTGTGCATGCCAGGGATGTAGAACATGTCCTCTTTATGAGAATCTAATAACCTGATGGTCTGAGGTGGAGCTGAGGCAGTGATATCAGCCATGGGGAGAAGCTGCAAATGCAGATTCACATTAGCAGAGAGGTTGGACTGCACAAAGACCAGAACAAATCAATTGACTGCAGACAAACATCGAAATAATATCAGTAAGTGGTAAATGACAATTAAGCTTCATATAAAGGCCCACTGTAGAGTGTCAAGTGAGGTGATGTACTTCAGTTGTACAGCTGCACCTTTTCACAGGTCTCAAGTCAGAATCTGACAGTCGTTTCAGTCCATGAATGACCTGTCCGTTATTTCATTCATCGGTTCTATCCTTGCTCTTTTCTTACACTGCATACTTGTTTCAGTCATAGTTTGGGAAACGCCACAAGCTAACTGTAGCTGAAATGAATAAAATGTCACTGGAAGGCTTCTTGGAAAATGGCAAAAGATCAAATGATAAGAAAACTCTAAGATTGCCAACAAAATAGAAATTGAATTTTAAAAAAGTACCAAGAGTTCTGCTTAAATTTGGGTTCATTGCAACAGATCATTTACATTCTCCAAGCTCGTTTTACATGAGAAGCACTTTAAGCAGTATTTGGTGCCCCAGTCTTGAAATATTTATGCAAATTGGCTCTGCAAGATTCTGAATGGTTTATACACCACGTTATCAAGATGTGCCTTTCATTAGGGTTGAAAAGTTTATATTTCATAGAACACAATTGTAATTGTAATCAAACAATTTAAAAATTACAATTAACAACATTGTAAGGAAATGTTGTTATTAAACGTAATTTTGATACTGATACTGTTATAACAAAATTGTGGCTAAATAAATGATTTTTTCCAATTATTCTAAGCTTATTATTAACCACTTTTTCCCATTATTCAGCAAAGAAATAAATAAAAATTTCAAGACCTTATAGCAAATTTATATTGTATACTTGTTATTTACATTATTTAAATCTTTTAAACACCATTGAAAATTTATCTATAGCTTTAATTTTATCATAAAAATTTAGTAATATGATCTACAAAAATAATAATCCCCTATAAAATGCTTATTACAAAATCCTACTGAAACATGGAAATAGAAGTTTAGATATAAATAATATACAATCATTGTAAATATTTCCTTTTTTGCGTTAGTGGCCCAGGTTTGATTTCTGGTTCAATGTACTGAAAGATAACATTCCTATTGCCCTTGTTTTATTTTCTTATAGTTTCTGATATGATTAATTTGCGACTTTTCTTTTCTTCCAGATCAGTGCTTCACACTGTCTTCTAATTAGTGGTTTGTGCTAAATTAATGAGATTCTTCCCTTGATTATTTTTATTTGATGCTAAAGTAAAGGTCTTGTGTTCAGAAGGAACCCTCATTTACAACCAGCTGAGTGACACATTCTGAGTTAATTTCCTACTGCTGAAGCTTAACTGTAGCATTCTTGTGAAAGATTTATTTTAATAGACTGAATAAAAATGTATTCCGTGTTATTTCCTGCTTCACTTTTATGCAGTGTAACTCTGGATTGTTCATATCGGTGTACTTATATACTATTTTACAATTTCTGTCTATATAGAAATATGACTATAATTTTTTCTGAGTAGAATTTTTAAAATAACAAAACTTGAGAATGCCATCAACTATAACAGTGATGATATTGTCAGTTGTTAGGACATATCATAGCTACATACATTTTTTATAATCTTGGAGAAGATAGGAGATAGGTTTGCTTTACAAGGAATTTCAGAGATATTTTCCATAAGCTGTGAGAGTCCCACTAGAATCTTCATCATTTTGTATCATTAATCAAATGCTAAGCCATGTAATTCTTGCAGAACCAATTAGATTGCTTCTCACTTTAATGTTGATATTTTCAAATTTAGGGTTGTAAGATTTTCTACAAGTGCCTATAGGGATAAGCGATATTTACTTTCATCATTCAAAAGTAGTATTCATTTTCATGAATTTATAGGCATCTTTATTTTTGTTTTTCTCAGAAGACAAGCAAACAAACAAAAGACCTCCTGACATTAATGCTCAGGGCCGTAGAAAAAAATGACACCACAATTACTTATAATTTATCTACCAGAATGGAATAATGAGAAGTCACAAAGGATAACCAGGAACTCTGTTCTATTATAAAGAGTAAAAGACCACAAAAGCTTCCCTGTTGTAGATTGAGACAAATTACTGGTGTTTGTTTTATTATTCTATGTTTCATTAAGACAATTATGTGAAATTTTCTTTTCTCTATTCCACAATAGGCAATAGGTCTACTCCGGAGAAGGAAAACGTAAACTTTTCACTGGGAGAAAATAAACATTATTTTAGGTACTAAGACATCAGAGTGCATGGAGTCATGGCTATAGGGGCAGGACTTCACTTTTAAATATCTAACCTTCCTTCACTTTCAGCCAGATGCTTTTGCTGGTTTTCTGTCATGCGAAGGATTTGCATATTGTTTGTGTAGAAAGCAAGGCATAAATAGTCACACTCAGATAGGAGGTAGCAGTGTCGGCTGCATTATACATTTTCCTTTACTGCTCCCTACCGCTCTGTCCCTCTCCCCCTCCCCCTCCCCTCTCCCTTCCCCCCTCCCTAATGCTCTCCCTCTCTCTCTTTTTTTTCTTTGGTTTCTTTTCTATTATTTGTTTGCTTTGGTGTATGCATATAACTGTGATGCTATGTTTTTAATGTATCAATCCTTTTAAATGATTAATATTTAAGAATTTTATAAACAAGTAACATTTGCCTATACTTTTCTTAGTATTTTTGTTTTGGAAATATCATTTAGTTAATTATTTACATATAAATATTTCACTTGGAAAGAGTAAGAAAAGTAACTCTTTTTTTTTTTTTTTGAGACAGGGTCTCGCTATGCAGTTCAGGCTGGCCTTGAGCTCACTTTGTAGGCCAGGCTAGCCTCGATCTTGCAAGCATCCTCCTGCTTCAGCCTCCACAGTGCTGGGATTACAGGCGTGTGCCACCATGCCCTGCTAAAATTTTGTTTCTATAAAAGGAAAATCTAAGGTTTTTCATGTGTTATACATTGTTTCATATCACTTTTTATTTTCTTCTGAAATAGGGCAAATATTTTGGAGTTGGATATAATTTAAATCTGTAAGTCATACAAATATGTATTCTGAATGGTCTCAAATCAAGTATGTCAGAACACACTCTATCTGGAAGAGTCTGAAAGTTCGATGCTAGCCTAGAATTTTACTTGAAGGCATAAGGAGAATTATTTTGCTCACTTTGTGGATCAGGAGGTACTAAGGTTGGATCACTTAAAATAAGTGATCAGAATTATTTGCAAATAATCAGCAGACTCCACGTTTGGAGATGAGTCTGCTTAGGTTGTTAATGTTTTCGAGTCCTATAATTTAGTAATTTACTTGTCAACAGTCATAGACACAGCAAAGCAATATCTCAGAACAAATAATGTCATTCAAAGAATATTTAATAACATGATAGATCCACATATTATTGATATCTGACAGCTCCATTTCATTTTTTCATGGATGACAGTAGGTTGGAGAAATGAAGAATAATGTAATTTATACTAAATAATGTCATTGTTTCCATTTAAAGCATCCAATTTCTATCTGCAGTATTTGCTTATTCAAATAAAAGTAGAATATCTTCCCTGTTGGCAGTACATTCAAAATGTTCAGGTCGCGTTGATCCCATTTGTTATTTTGGAAGAACAGTAAAAATTATTCATTATGTTGTACAATAAGAACAATGTTAGAAACACATTACTGAATAATTCATATACAGTCTTTCCTGGGTGTGCTTTAACCCAGAAAATTTCAAGGCTACATCAATCAAACTTTGATCGAGAAAACACACACACACACACACACACACACAAAACAGTTTTGTCTCTACAGTATCGTATTTATCCAAAATTAGTGCAAATAATCTCATAGTAAATACAAGTTTCATAAATACACATAAACTTTTTTGAATCTAAGGGTATTTTGTGACTTAAATGTGTTTCATAGGGAATTAAAATGTGTTATATACATATACCAACTTCCTGCAAAAAATATAAATGTTATGTAATATACACATGTTACAATTTACTAAAAATTAAATGTCTCATGGTCTGTTTTCTTGGAAATTACACAAGGAACATTTATATGGAAATTTAAAACTACGCATCTGTGCATAATAAATTCTTAACCAAATAATATTTACTTGAACATCATTTAAAAATTTTTACCAATATTATCTGTTTGAAGATTTGAGTAAATTTAATGATTAAAATGGGATATGGCATAAAAGACCTACACTTAGTACAGCATAATGAAATCATGAAGTAAAGCCATGAGTATATGATATAGAAACATTTATAGATTAATACATCTGTATTTTTGTTGGTAGGTGTAAGACTGTGTGATATTTTTCAAAGACAGCAACAAAAAATTATAACAACTCTCCAAGGGTAGTTCACCCATTAATGCTAAAAAACGTCTGTTCATACTATTAGGTATTATATTAGTTTTGTATTTTAAAATACACAAAGTTTTACCTTAATATGTATGGTGAGAATTCAGGGATTACTTAAGTACCACATTCTAGGCATATAATCAATACTGGAGTTCAGAAAAAAAAATAAGATATTCTGCCACCAGGAGGCTGATTTTTGAAAGTTAACTCCTGGTGCAAATGCATATTGGTGTACAACTCCACACACGACAAAATAATTATGCAGTTATCTTATTTCAATCTAAAAATTCTTTTCTCGAGAGAAAAGAGAAATTCTTTTCTCTACAGTTTGTAGGAAAAATTCTCCTCCATGAACAGCCCTTCAGACTCAAGAAAAAAGGAGAAGTTTCCAAGAACTTTTAAGCAATATGCAAATTTGCATATTAACTTAGTTGTGTTTCTAAATCTAATGTTAACATTACATAACCATATTGAATTTGTACTGTGAACCACCAATTCAGAATTATGTTTATCTTTATATTATGTGAATATTGTATCTTATATAATATATGATATATTATATATTACATAATTTATTATATTACATTATAATATATTATATATATATATAATTGGGTCTGCCATAGAAATGGATTTTAAAAAGATTTTATTGATTTTAGTAACATTAAAGTTAGATCAGTATCATAGTGAATACCTTTGTCCATCTATCCATTTACAGCAGTTTGATTGTTGAATCGCAATGGATCTGCTTGCTTTTTGTGTTCTATTTCCATTGCTTCCTTATACATTTTCATCATTATTTTTTGAGTATGTAAAATGTTAAGCATTTATGAAAATACATTTTATAATGAAATATATCAGTTGCCTTTGGCCATAGCCAATATTATAAACATTCTTTCAAATCAAGATTAAAAGGTTCTATTGATCAGTTGGTGGTCACCATCTTCATTTACCTTCAGCAATATAATTTATACTCAGGGAAACATTTTCATTTTCAATAAGTTCCTTTCAAAACTAATCATCTGAAAATACTTCTGTGTCCACTTCTATGATTCCATGTGTGTTTCTACCTAAAACTCTTCCTTACAGCTACTGCAGATAACAGACTGTTTGTAACATATCTCGTGTATCTACTTATCTTCCCTGAAAAAAAAGCAGACAAAATAGGAGTTGGTATGCATTGAGTAATATTTTAGCTCTTTAGTTTTTAACTTAATATTTAATTGATAAATCACATTATATACATTTATGGAGCACATTGTAGCGCTTTGATATAGGTTTAGAATGTAGAATACTTAAGTCAAAATCAACATAGCCATCACTTCACATATTTATTTTTAGTTATGAGACATTTAAAATTTGTTCCCTGGGTTATTTTGAAGTATCTGATATATTTTTGTTATCCTGAGTTGTCCTTCGGCATAAGTGAACTCAATACTTGGTCTTCTTATCTAATGAAACTTTTTAATCCCCTTGTCTAAGAGCACCCTATTTTCTCTGTCACATTATGTGTAAATCTCATCTTTCACAAATGTCAGGTAAAAAATTTCAGATGAGTAATATCACTAGAGAGACCTGTGGTTACATTTTAACATAATCTACAAAAAAATAAGTTTTCATTAATTGGTGGAACAAATATAAAAACTAAAAAGAAACAAACAAAATACTGTAATTTAATCTCCAGACTTTTTCAAATTTTATCAATTGTCTTATTTAAGTGCTCCTTCTTGCCTAACAGCAAATTTAATTTTCGTGTTGTTTGAATAGTTTTTATTTTGCAGTAGTTACTTAGCAAAATGCTATGAAGTTGATATCACTAAAAACTATTGTCCCATTATTTGGCTGAATTTGCATGTAATTATTTGCTCATGAATAATTCCATGTTATGCAAATTTACCCATAATGCCATACCAGCAACATGTGTCTTTTTCAGTCTGTCATATCAGGAAGCACATGCTTTTTTTTCTTTTTTGGCCCAGGAATCGAACTCAGGATCTTGTGCTTGGCAGGCAGGTGCTTGTGCTGCTGATCTATATCCCTGGCCCAGGAAGCACATTCTTTAAAAGAGTACCTTTATTACTCCTGTTAACTTTATTACTTTGTTTTGAGACTGCTGGCCAGTTTTTCATTATAAATTTCATATTTTATGAATTTCAGTTAAAATTATCATTTGTTAAGTTTATTTGCGATTATTTCTGATAATATTTTTCAACTATTTTACTTTCATTAATAAAATTTACCTGTACACTTACCACTGTGCTGTTGGCTAAATGGTGATGTTTTAAGTGCAACGTTTTTATGTATCAGTTGTATTTTTGCTCTAATAAAGCTTCCTTGCTTCAATTTTTATTACTTCATGTATTGTTCATATAAGTCTAGGTAGAACTGTGGAGTTTGATTTTATTATTTGCATAATAAGGAAGTATGAGGCATTGTGCTTTGATTCCCCAACTGTCTCCCAGTTGGTTATCAGGAGCCTCTTAAATTGGATCTTTTAGTTATTACATGACATGGTCATACACTGAGTACATCCATATTGTTAGGAAGAAAAGAAACAAGAGATACGAGCTCAACAGCACAGGTTTATTTCAGAGCAAACCTGAGAGGGAACATTTCCGTGCTATTGACCAGACTGATAACTTTCATATAGGTTATCGGGTCTTTTATGGTGTCATGGGGGCGGGGGAAGGGAATTAAGTGAAAGAGGCTTGTGGCTACCTACCAACGGGGCTTGCCCAAGGACAAGCCGTGGGAACGGGCAGGGAGTAGTGGTCGTTATCTGCAGCAGAAATGAATGATATGAGTGGATCCCAATAGCAGTACTGGGTAATGAAGTGAGTCCCCAGGTGCGGCTGTGCTGGGAGTGGGGCGTTAGAAGTGTCTCCAGTCGGGATGGCAGCAACCAGATTCCTTCGCGTACTCTTAATATTCTAGGCATAGAATTACCCACTTCATAAGGGGTCTAATTACGTACACTGGAGAACAGATTTTATAAGCTACATTCAGGTTTTAGGTTCCCTTCTCCTAACCGGGCAGTCACCACTCAGAGGTCTTAGATGAGGCAGCCAAACACGCAACACTCACAACCACACAATTGGTCTTTCTGTCTCTCTGTCACAGTTTCTTTCTTTCTTTTGCTCTCACAGTTTTAATTCTGATCCACAGAGTTCGTTTGTGCTATTTTTTCTCATCTTTATCTACAGTATCCTGATCTGGACTATAAACAGCATATTTATGTTTTGCCATTTCTGGAATATAGAATAAATTGTTATGGAACTTCTAATCCAACGTCTATGCAACACAAACTACTTACTACCAAACACTATTGCTTTTAGTTCTTCCCTTTAGAATACGAGATTGGGACACATACACTTTTCCAAATTTATTTAGGTTAACTCTTTTCTCCACATCTGCCTTTCTCCTTTTGTGCGGTTACACTATTCACTTGCTGTATTGCAGTTATTTACCTTTGTGCTTGTTTTTCATTTCAAATCCCTTTACCAAAATTGTTAATTTTAATTAATTTTTTCTTTGAGTTTGTAAAACAATGATTGTTCCTAGGAATTAAACTCAGGACCTTACGCTTGCCAGGCAGGCGCTTGTGTCCCTGAGCTATATCCCCAACCCCATGATTGTCTAATATCTACAAACTTTATTTTCTATCTTATTTCTTTAATTACACTATTATGAACTTTATAAGGACAGGATTTGGAGGGATTTTGTATTATTTCTCTCTTCCCCAAATAGTTGGAAAATACATAGATTTCTCTACTATTTATTTTTTAATTATGACCTCAGAAAGGAAAAAGAAATGTATGCTTTTTTATCACAATCATCCAGTGCACAACAGAAAGCATACAGATAGATTAATGTAAGGAATGCTCAGCCTTGAAGAAAACTGCTTTGGATTAATTCTTAGCTGAAAATACAATGAAAATACAATGACTTTATAACCTGAACACAGTAAAATGGCATCTTTAAATGAATTTTCCTTCCCTTAAGTGCAGATGATGAAAATTGTAAGAATGGAATGTGATCACATGCAGAAAGGTATCTCTCTGGGACTGCTTTGCTTGATCATTTATCCTATATTACACAGGAAATAAATATGTATGCTGTACACTTACAACCACATTATCATTATTCATGTTTATGAAAGTTTGCAGAACAAGTGTGGGTGGCTCTTTGCATTTTATAAATAAGACTTTTCAAATTTGATACCAAAAAGAAATTGAGAGCTTTTCAAGGCTGTCAAAGGATTTTCTAATACAAATGGTGACCTATTAATCTGAAGAAATTTGAATAATATTCTGACATAATAGTAGAGAAATAGGCAATAATTGAGAGGTTGACAGAATGCCAATCCAATGATTTCTTTTTTTTTTTCTCATGAAATTGACTCCCACACAACTAAAGGTCAAGACCATATTTGCACAAATGAGCTTTTTAACTATGATCAGGGAGTGTTTTGTATACCCTTACATTGTTAAGTCCAGAGCTTTACTTTTTTCATAAAAGTAGCAGAGTTTTAATTGATACTATGAGAGTTAATGATAATATTCCTATAACTAGTCTTGGACTACACAGCATGTTACCATTCAATTACTAGTCATTTCCCCGGTTCTTAGGGAGCTCATTGACTGCCAGGCAGGGACTAAATGCTCAGTTAGAGGAGTGAGAGGCGTAGCCCAACCTATAGGCTTCCGAGAAAGTGTGTCGATTCAGGGCATCTTGCTGACAAATTGTCTGTGGAGGTCATCACTTCCAAAGTACACAGAAAAAAGTGATATAAAACAAATGTTTTCTTTTTAAAAAATATAAATAATGGATTCTTGACAATTGCTAACCGGGGAGAATACGGAGTAAACATCACAAAAATTTTTTCTGTCATTCAAAATGCTAACAGTTTTACGGTTGAACACTGCAGATCAAATATCTTAGGTAGAAATGTTTATTAACCTCAAAATAAAAGAAAACAAAATTTTTTTATTTTTCTAATTTATATTGTAAATATAATTCCCTGAAAAATGGAGTAGTGGACCTTAATACTGAGGGAGAGACAGAGAGAGACAAAGAGCTAAAAATGTATTTTTAGAGCCCCATTGTGAACTCGATTTTCAAGTGAAAACCCCTCTTTACAATGGCTGCACAGATACCATGGACAGAAGAAAACCTTAAAGTTATTCCCTCCATCCGGCTAAACATTATAAAGGTTTCTTCAGGACTATAGATCTCTCAGGGCTTGACACTCACTTTCAGAAAACTTTCTTCTAGCCTCTTGCCAGTTTTCAAACCCAGAAATTCTTCTGAAGGAAGATAGTGTCATATTTGTCCTTCTCTACCTGGGTTATTTCACTTAGATATTATCCTCCAGGATATTTACCTTGCAAGACATCAGAACTTTGAATCTCACAGAAGTAGAGTGAACACCAGTAGTTTCTGTGGGTTAGAGAGAAAAGGAAGGGGAGTTGTGGAAGCACTAGAAAGTTTCAACTAAGCACGATAAATACACTCTAGGGTTCTGTCATACAGCCTAGTGCCAATAATAAATGATACAGTGCACTTAGTAAAGCAGTTAAGAAGATACATCTCATAGTCTCTTCAAATAAAAAGTGTAAAGATAATGATGAAAATTCCATACAGTATGCACAATAACACACAGGCACCTTTTGGAGGTTATTGGAGATGTTTATCACCTCGATTGTGGTGAAGGTTTACACTGCAAACTGACGAATTTGTATTCATAGAACTTTTTCCTATAACTGAATGATAAATCTATTTATCAATGATAAATCAGTGATATCTCAGTCAAGAGATGGGAAGAAAAACACTAAGCGGAGGAGTATTTCTTTCCTAGTCTGCAGGGAACAAGAGCTCAGAATCCCTGTTGAAAGAAAGTCATGGGTTTTAACTACCTTGGGCAATCTCCTCTGTACCATCTTCCAGTACTTTTCCAGTAACTCACATCTGAACTGGAATTTCTCTTTGTTTCGGCCTTATCAAGTTAAATCTCTCTGTCTTTTTACAAGCTCGAGCAAAGTTTAACCTGTTTAGTACAATCTTTCTTAGTTCTGTGACATGAAGGAAATTAGAGTTCAGCAAAAGGCACTGGAATGCCAAAATATTTGACAATAAAATTACACCCAATACCAATAATTAAAAAATGTGATCTATTTTAGAATTTGAAAAAAATAGCATTTTTCCCTTAAAGAAATAAATCACTGTAAATATGTCATTATTTGAAAATCAAGTAGTTTGAAATTCTATAGAGCAAAATTCAAAATCATCTTCATCATTCTGACTCATGAAATTTTGATGATTATATATTGCAATCATTTCAATGCTGTTATGTGCACACGAACATACAAATAAAATGTTCTTTTTGCCTCATTTTTTAGCTCACTTATACTTTTCAATATTTTGCTGTCTTGAGACTTGTCACGAATCCAAGAACACAGTTACTAAATTTCATTTTATTCATCAGTGATGGACACTCATTTTTTTCATTAATCTACTTTTCTTATGGCTTGGTACCAAATTTAAAATCCTTTGCAATGTGTGATAATAATTACTGTTTTAAAGCATATAGTTAGTGGTAATGGCTTGCTAAGAAAAATTAGTGGGTTTAGGCTTTTACGAAAAATCCAATATATATGAGGAAAAAAAACATAGCTGTGGAAGCCTACCATTGTTTCTATTTAAAGTGTTCTTTATTGCAATGGTACACACACAAAAAATAATCATTTCTTTCTAAGCCTGGTTAAGGTTGGCAACACACCAATGGGAACAGCGTTGATTGGTTGAACTTGTCAGTTGATTGCTGTGTGTATGACATTCCTACTCTCTAGCTGTGAATTTTCATCATACTTAGATTTGTATATATTCATGTTTATTTCTCTGCATAAGAAATGCATCTCAAGGTAAATTTGGAAGCTAAAGACTTTTTCCTATTGCATACAATCTTGCTCTTGTTTGGAGCTGTAGTCCCCTGTAGTATTGATGGAAACATCGCTGCTTCTCCTCATGGTCATTTGGAAGACAGATTTAGAAATGATACACTGTCTTTTTGATTGTAGTAAACGAAATTTGTCTCCTTTTGACACAGGTTCTCGGGAGACTGCAGCTCTGCTGTCACAATTCTTTGTCCAGATTGATCTCCTTTCGGCACAGAACTAAAAGCATGATAGTATTTCAATGTTATGGCAGACATATGACCTTCCAACAGTTATTGTAATTGCATCTGTGCAGCTGATATATGAAAATCCTGAGAACAAATAGGTTAACGTCACTATTTTATTGTTATTTTGAAGATAGGGTAAACAATAAGAATCCTACTGTATGATGACTTTAAAATAAGAACTAAAGTTTTGAGACCTGCATTCCCTAAATTGAATGCCAAATCTGATGGTGTTTCTTCAAAAAACAACTTTTTAGTGCACACTACATGCCTTGTTGGAAAAACAAGACCTCTTATTGTTCACATGGAGTCAAAGACATTTACTATCATGACATAATCTGAGCTACATCAACATACCTTTTTCAGAAAAGTAAAATATGAACCCATGCTTGAATGATAAATAGAATTGTAAACTATGGAGAATGTGTGTGATAAGGACAACCCAATAAGCAAAACTTTACATTTGCAAACATATTTAGGGACATATAAAGCCAGAATTTGGATTACTCAAGTGTCTACTGCATAATTACTCTGTGTATTACATATTTGTCTACAGTATAGTGGACATGATTACTTGGTGGATAACTCGAGTGTCTGGTTTATAGCATTTCCTATCAGTCCATACATTATAGAAATGTCCACTGCAGAAAGACACTGAAAGAGTGACCTTCAAAGAATACATCACTTTAGAAATTCTCTTGTTAATTTACAATTTAGCCTCTGGCTTGTACTTTTAGCCTCCACCTTGTAGGTTTATCATGTTAGTCAACTTTCAATTGCTATGGTGAAATACCTGAGAAATGTAACTGAAACGAGGAATGGTTTATTTTAACACATTGATTCCTTTGTTCCGCTGGCTGTGTTATTTCTGTGGCTGAGGGAAGGCAGTCCACTACGATGGAAGTTTGTAGTGAAACAAAGCTGCTTGGCTCACACCAGCCAAGAGGCAGAAGGAAAGAGAAAAAGGGCTTGGGACAAGAGGAAGCCACCAGGGGCATGACTCCAAGTAAGCCTTGTCCTACCTTCTGCATTTCCACCACTTCCCAATAGCCAGTCGATTTATGAATGTAGTAATGGATTAATTCATTGATCAGGCCAAAGCCCTCAGCAGGGAATCACTTCTGAGAAGCTCATTCTGAATACTGCTGCTCTGTGAGCCAAGATGTCACTGCATGAGTTCTGCGGGACACATTAGACCAAAAGAAGAGCATTTGTATATTAAATTTGAAGCATCATGTTTCATTTATTGGTTAACAATATTGAAACACAAAATATAGAGAAAAAGGAGATTGCAAAGCTCCCAAATTTCTTTCTATGTAAAGTTTAAAATGTCAAACTGGTTATAAAAAGAAAGGTAACTGACACTAAGAAGTGAATGTTTATTTGTGTTCTAAAATTTTATTTTCTATCTGGGAAGATAAATAAGAAGACTGCTTGATGAAGTTGGAAGAAAAATAAATTATATTTCTTGTTACCAAATCGAAGTAATTAGAATGATTGTTTTACTGCATTGGATTGAACTTGGTTAATGACTTCAAATTTTACAACATTTCATGAATTTAATATTTTTAAATTGTGTATCTCAGTATGTATTTGTGTAATTATTTACTTGTAAATGACATAATATGCATTAAGCAAGTTTTGTTTTTTTTTTTTGGTTTTTCTCCGATACCGGGAACCGAACTCACGACCTTGCGCTTGCCAGGCAGGCGCTTTTGCCGCTGAGCTAAATCCCCAGCCCCAAGTTTTGTTTTATTTAAAGCAAGTGGATATGGGAATTAAAGAGCAAGTGATTTTTAAAAATACATATAAATCCCCAAAGTACTGTTTTACCTAATAATATATTTGTGAATTCCTTAGTAGGTGAACATTGCATGATGCTACTGTGGATATCTTATAAAGCTCAAAATAACCTTTGTATAAGGACAGTCTGTTCTAAATAGTACAAGGATGAGAAGAGAGGACCAATTAAGATATCCATTGATACATTTGTAATTTGATCGGTTATCAAATCTTCACCTAGAAGAGTCTTGCCAAATAAATGCTGAGAAAAAATATTAACCTTATTGAGTTATCTAAGTGATGAATCATGCGGAGTAATTCAGCTTATAACCAGATTATGTTATTTTAGTTAAAATGTACAAAAAACAAACTATAGCTGAATCTAGAAACTATGGTTTAAAATAATGCTTAAAGAAATAAATTTCCAATGTCCACTTAATCACTTTATATATATTCATACTTCGCTAAGGCTTAAGATTTTTAAAACTATGATTTTAAATGATAGATGGTGTCTATAATTTCTGAAATATTACCTATAATCATTGTTTGAAGTGAAGATCAGAGTGATATTAATTGCTGGGCCTGGAGAACTTATTGATTGCTCTAATTTATACTACAAAAGCAATGAAATTCATCTTTATTCCTGTAGTTTTATGATATGATTTTTTAGTCCTTTTAATTATTAATTGCATGATTATAAACACAGTATGCAAAATATTTCAATCAGGAGATAACTTCAAACAGAATGAGTTTAAATGTATTTAAATCGTCTTGCAGTTCTATTTATGGTATGAGAATCAGTTAGAGTTTATGAATTTTGTTGATTTGCACTGTACAATATGAACGCTACCAGGAGACTTCAGTAATAGCCCATCTATTGCACAGTGCTGGTGTGAGTAGTATTTTTACATCTTGTACTCATTTTGTAGTTTTATATTTGCTTTCCCTTATGAATTTCACGTTACTTAATTCCCTAACAGTTTTTATATCAAACATTGCAGTTTCTATGTGACACACTTCACTAGTTGCTAGATTTTGTCAAGTTTCTGCCAGAAAAAAAAATCACAAGACCAGGTCATTTAGTTCAGATAATTCATATTTTCTGAATTATCTCACTGAAAGTTATTCAGTTAAATTATATGCTTCATCAATAAAATGGACACATGTAACTTTATTTTGAATTTACTCAACGAATAGATATATAGATCCATAACTCCAAATATTTCCTTAAGATAGTAATATAATAAAAAGACAGATAGGAACATCAGACAATGCAAGGTTGGAAAATGGAGATTAGGGCCTCAAATTTTCAACAGAACTTGACAATAATGAGGTGTTTCCTCAGGCTGCCTGGTGATAAATGGAGACCCGTTAAGTAGCAAAGAAATTCAAGTAGAGCATCAGAAACAGGGAAAAGCCCAGCATGATGGTGCATGCCTGTAATCCCCCACTCAGGAGATTGAGGCAGGAGGATCATTGTGAGATCAAGACCAGCCTGGGCTACAAAGTGAGTGCAAGGCCAGCCTGAACTGAATAGCGAGATCCTGTCTCAAGAAGACAAAAAAAAAAAAAAAAAAAAAAAAAAAAAAAAAAAAAAAAAAAAAAAAAAAAAGAAACAGAAAAAAGACAGAGAAAGATAGGAAACAGTTTGTTAGAGATATGATGGCAAATATATGTGTGTGTATACGTGTGTGTGTGTGTGTGTGTGTGTGTTTGTCCAAAGGCAAAAAGCAAACCAACACAAAAGTAGGGAGAAAAATGGTTGTTACAACAACAAAATAGAAGCCAGGCTTCAATACATATGGGACGAAGATATTGCTTATATAAATATAAACAAATCGAAGTTAGGGGATCTGGGTCTCATTCTCTACATCATCTACTTTTCATTTCCTGCTCTTTTCATTTGACCACACATTGATTTCAGCCTCAAATATTATGATCCCTAGAATGAACCCTCACGTTTTTCACCACCATTCCCCGCCTCATTTTCAAATCACTTCCATGGATCCAATGCTAAATCCATACTGTACTTCTTTCGCTTTTCTTTTTCTTTCTTTCTTTCTTTCTTTCTTTCTTTCTTTCTTTCTTTCTTTCTTTCTTTCTTTCTTTCTTTCTTCCTTCCTTCCTTCCTTCCTTCCTTCCTTCCTTTCTTTCTTTCTTTCTTTCTTTCTTTCTTTCTTTCTTTCTTTCTTTCTTTCTTCTTTCTTTCTTTCTTCTTTCTTTTTCTTTCTTCTTTCTTTCTTTCTTGCAAATGGTTTTGCTATCTCTCTTTTATCAGGCTTCATAAATACCATGGTTTCTCTTGAAATGCTTTCCAGCTTCCTTTTCTTCCTGCCTAAAATACTTTCACCTTTCCAACCTTTGTTCTGCCATGTGAAGCATCCTTGATTCCCTCCTTGTCAGGTGTTCTGCCATGTCTTTCCTTTAGCGGCTTTTATCTCCAGCACTTACTGCTCTCTACTGGCATCATGCTACTCTACATTGCCAATCATCTGTGAGGATCCCAGGAAGAGGTATCAAGTCACAATGACTGGCTTTAATTTTAGTAGCACTGTTAATCTTACTGTATTTGTTAAAGCAATAAATTCTGTGATATATACTTATTTTATTTAAAGATGAGAAAATAAAAATATTTAAATGTTGTGTAAAGTCAAAAAGGTATTAATACTTAGAATATGGACAAAATTTAGTTCTATCATCTTCTAGAGTTTTCTGTTTCCAACAAGAATCTGATTTAAATACATGTTTTCACTTGTAGATATTGAAAGAATATTCAAGTTCACCCTTTTTACTATTCATGCAAGTGATACATAATGAGAGTTTGAATAATAGCATTTTCTGACATTTCTAGTTATGCTGCAAGCCAATACAAAATATTAAAAAACTGTTTCATTGCAAAGCTGATTTGCATTTCCCTGATTTTTAGTGACATTGAACATTATTCATATACCCAGTGGCCATTTGTACATCTTCTCTTGAGAAATGTCTCTTTGGGTCTATCATTTATTTTTAATGAAATTAGTAGGTTTTCTGTTATCAAAATGTTTGTGATCTTTATACATTCTAGGCATCAACCCCTTCTCAAATACACATTTTGCAAGTAATGCCCCGTGCTGTTTCATTCGATGATTAATAACAACAGCTATTGCAAAAAGATAATACCAATGAGGACACAGACAAAAATGAATTTTTGCACACCTTGGTGGGAGTGTAAAAAAACAGAGTTATTACAGAAAACACTACAAAGTTTTCTCAAAGGTGTAAAAATATATTATTAAAATATGGGACCGAGTAATACCATTCATAGTGGTATATTCAAAGAATATCAAGTTGGTATATTAAAGAGATATTGTACTCCCATGTTTCTTGCAACAATATTCATTTTAGCCAAGGAATAGAAAAATATCCTAAGGTTCCATTAAATGATAATTGCAGAGAGATATTGTGCTACCTACATATACACGATAGAACAATATGCAGCCGTGAATAAGAAAGAAATCTTGGGATCCAAGACAACATGGATGTACCCCAATTGTCATGTTAAATAAAAGAAGCTAGGCATAGAAATACAAGTATCACATGATATTTTGTATGTAGAATCTGAAATTATTGATCTAATACAAGCTGAGAGTCTAATGGCAAGTCGCAGAAGCCTGAGAGAGTAGGAGGAAGTGAGAAATGGGGAAGTGTTTATAAATGGGCACAACTAGACAAGAGTAAGAAGGTTTATTGTACTGTTGCACAGCAGAGTATTGTGACTACAGATGACAATTATACCCTGTATATTTCCGAAAGCTACAAGAAAGTCTTTCTAATGTTTTCTTGATAAATAAATGATCATTCTTTGAGAAGATAGATGTAAATATTATGCATTTTGTACATGTATCCAAATATTACATAACTTCCTACTAACATGTATATTTTTTATTTTTATTCATTTAAAATTATATAAACATGGAATGATTTAGTGAGAAACTAAAAAGATCATATTTTGTTTATATATTTTAAAACAAATTATTTTTACTACACCTTTCTATAGTCTACTGAGATAGTAGATTCTTTTATTAAATAAGACGACTTTTAAGGAATAGTCTTAAATCTAGTTCCAGTATTTTTTCATTAATAATTGAAATGGGAAATAATGGGATATTTTTCCTTAGCTTAGTTCATGTAAAACTTCAAGTATACAAGCTAAGTCAGAGAAATCGTAAAGATGTCTTTGCATGTTCAAGCAATATACTGTAACATTTTCTAGCCTTAAACCAACGTTATACTTTGTTCTCTTATGGTCATTATGTTCCTCTGCTATACTTTTTAAATTAAAACGTTTTTTCTTTTTAGATATGCAAACTAAGGGGTTTTGACTCAGAAAATGTGTATATAAAAGTTTCAGTTTCTGTAAACTGCATGAGTGAATCACCAAATTGATTTATACTACATTATATAAAATCATAAGATATCCTTTCACAGCAATTGGTTTTGCAGGATTGGATGTCTGTTGCTTCCACTCTCAAGGATCTTTTCCTTTATTCGGTAAATCAAACTCTGTATCTCCCAAAGAGTTTATCCATGAAGTTCAAACAGGCTAGATCCTCACTCTTGTCCACAGGCTGCAGGGGCAATCGTGCGTAGGGCTCAGGGTAATGATGCTTACGTTCAGATCAGGCAGATTTACTCAGTGTCCAGGAGTTTGATTTGACATTAAGGAGAGTGGATCGAAATGGGATTTCAGGTGCCTGTGGGCATATTGCTTAGTTAGTGTCTATAAGAATAAAATTAAGCAGAAATAGGAAGTGGTAAGAGACTGTGGAAGACATTTGTAATTTCTAGCCATCGAATATTTGAAAACCCTTCCTCAATGAAGGACTCTCACTGTGAAAGAAAAAAGATAGAGGTATTATCAATTCATAGCAAATCATAATTTTCATTTAAGCAGCGTCTTTCTGAAGGAGCAATGTAAAAAGAGAGGGATAGAGATTATTTAGATTGATAAATTCAGAATCCAGACACAACAGATTCTAAAACTGTGTCTCTCTTCTTCTGGATCTACCTAGTGAACTGTGGGACATTTTAAATTTCTGATGTCATGTATTCAGTGCCAGCAGCCAATAGCAAGTCCTCAAGCCGCATGTGCCCCAACACATTTTTCAAGGTTCCAAAAAGTAATGCTATGGCTGGTGATGCACGCTGTCCTTGATATTCGCTTTGCTCTTTGCAGACAAGATTCCTTGCTACCTGCTTGTCATTTGCATCAGGTTCTCTAGAAGTCTTGCACACTTTCTGATTGACCTATCATTCACTGCAACTATTTCTTTTCTGCCTTACTTACCAGAAGGCAGTTTCTAGTGTTGGGGATGGAATACCTTACATTATACAGACACGCATTTTTAATGGCATTTCTTGAATCCCAGTGAAAATAGTTACATTTTACACTTTTAAACTGAGGTGATATGAATCAATAGATTTTCCTTTTGGGTTAAAGTAGATGGAGTTAAGCTTCTGCCCTGTCACAGAATGAAAGATTTTTCATTAAAGATTTATACCAAAAGTGAGGTAGTTCTGACCAAAGGAGAAATCAATAGGAAACTTGAAATATTCATCACCTTCCTTATTTTTACCTGTGCTGACTCAACCTATTATGCAAATATTAGCCATAGGTTTTATTTGAGAAATTTGTTCCATCTACTTTTCTAAGAATCTCGTTGTGCATGAGATAGGTACTCTTTCTCTTCCACACTTCCACAGATCTCTATTTAAATGTTATGAACGTTTAAGGAAGTCTGTTTTACATACCATACACTTTATGTTTTTTCTCTTTATTTGCATTATCTGCTTCCCTCAGGTACAATAGACAATCCATACAAGAAAACAATCAGTTATGTTCACAGTTCCAACCCCAGCATTGGAAATGTAACACCCTAAGTATAAGTCAATAATAGTATAAGTTAATGTTTGTTTTAATAAATCAGATGTACATGTCTATTTTTTCAGTTTACATACATATGTCATCATACTGTTTGAGGAATTTTTAAAACACAGATCCAGGTAGAAAATTACACTTTTCAATTAAAGACACAATATGATTTTTCATCTTAAATGCATCTTGGTCTTCCTTAATATAATTAGGTACATTGAAAATTTATTCTATCTCATTCCCAGCTTTCCCACCTGGAAACTCATTTAATATATGTCTGAAGGTATTCATCTTCCAGTGAATTATTCAATATTATTTTGTATGTGCAGATTACATTAAATGTTTCAGATGGAGCATATTATAGATTTTTCTCTTCATTACATATATTAATATATCATATATATTAATATATTAATATATCATTTAGATTTCATCACATTGTTGCATATATATTCATTTTATTGCATCTAAAGTTCCATATCAGATAGCCAACATGGTTTCTTTATCCATTATTTTCTTGATGAAATCAGTTATTTCTAATTTACTGCTACCAGTAGCCATGTTTCTATGAATATTCATACACATACACCTTATTAAACAGCATGATTATAGTGGCTTTTCTATATTCTAGAATAGAGACACATTAAATTTTAACATATTCACATTGATTTTTACATATTTTACATATGATTTTCATAATGACAGTACTAGCTGATGTTTCTTCTTCAAAAAATGTTTTAAAATATATGGCTGAAATATAGTGTTACTCTGCATTCTAAAGTTACTCTGAAAACAAAAAGCAGTAATGATGAAAGAAAGCAAGTATTTTTGCTATATTCTGAAGTCTTATGAGTTAATTTGAAATTTAACTGGTTTTCATTTATGTAAAATAAATCGTATCTTATTTCTAATTGCTCATCATTCTAAGATAAACAATATTTCAACCCAGTGCATTTTGTAGAAAGTATTTCTCAAAACATTTTAGAATATGAATTGTAATTCATGGTAGTTCAGTTAGATTCAGATTTTAAGTATTTTAAACTATTCCAGTATGCTTTATTTCACATATGCACAATCTTTAGGGCACCAGTAAAATTTCTTACATTTTTAATAATTTCTGTAAGTAGATTGTAATTTATTTATTTAAGTGAACAAAAGCAACACATACAATTTAAGATGATGTGATTAAAAGAAGTGTGTATTTTTGCCTTTCTCTGTAACAAAAAACAGTCAATCTGTTTTCCTATGACAATATTTTCTCCATTTGTTTTTGTTTTTTTTCTGGCACCAGGAATCAAACTCACGACCTTGCACTTGCCAGGTGGGTTCTTTGCCTCTGAGCTAAATCCCCAGCCCCTCCATTTGTTTATTTTTCATATGCAAACTGATTGGAAGCCTTTTCTCTGTAATTGATATCTACAATGTATGTAGTATTTCTAGGCTTACTTTTCCAGTTTTTACTTATCTTTTATAATTTCTTTTTGCTTATTTTATAGCTCTCTCCATTTTTCCTATTACCAAAAAGACTTTGGTAGTTACCCAGTCAAAACGAATTGTAAAACAAGATAATTTTTAAAAAGAAACAGTGGAAAGCTAAACACTAAATGGTTGAAAGTTCCTGCATCCACATGAGTACAACAGTTTACTATAATGATAGATCAACTGTCAAAAAGAATGATTAACATTCAAAGATGAAATGTAATCGAAAGACGATTAACATTCAAAGATGAAATATTAATCAAAAAGAATGATTAACATTTCAAAGATGAAATGTAAGGAAAAGAAGTAGTAAAATAATCAAATTCCATTTTGTGAGAAATCATAATTTATACCCATTTTGTACATCAGCTATTAAGATTAAATATGGTCAAGCTGTATAATGAGTTTATCACTATTACCAAGTTTCTGAAGAGGAAAATCTGTGAATGCTGAATCCTCCAAGAAAAGTAGACATGTTCTACATTATGCAGCAATATTTTGTTTTGAAAGTATGCCAAATATTAATCTTCCAATGTTCCAGATAAATAAGTCAAAGTAATATTTTTAAATTACTGGAATACTATTGAGATAATTTAAACAGAATATATAGGTATGCCAAATTGGCAAATACAGGTAAAATCAAAAACTTTTCAAAGGAAGAAATACCAGGGTTTATTATATTTTATTATTTCCAATATTTAATACTGTACCTGACACAATAAAGGGATTTCATTGAAAGATTTTAATTCTCTTGTGAGCCTGAAATGACTTTATTGGATTTTGTTTTATTATATACTATAGTTATTTTTAACTTAACAAAATAATGGCGTTTCCTGAAATGGTTCGTCACAGGTAAGGTTTTCAGGAAAACTGACTATGAATGTAGTGTTCAAATGAAAGATACTCTAGGAATAATAACATTAGGGGAGTTAGTTTAAAAAACTAGAGCCAACACCTCAAGCCAATCCCATAGGGAACTCTGAAGTTAGATTCACCCTTCATACATATTCCATATTGAAGAAAGCCACTTAGGTTTTGTAGCACAGCACTCTCTCTAGGGATCAGTGAAAATGTAAGAAAGGTAGTTCCCTTTAGGGAAATCCTCAACTACCACACTTCTGAGAATTGAGAAGTAGGCTATTTAGTCTGAAAAAACATAGCTATGTGGAGGCTGGGGATTTGGCTCAGCAGTGCAGCACCTGCCTGGCAAGCGCAGGGCCATGAGTTCCATTCCTGGTACTGAAAAAAAAAAAAAAAAAAAAAAGAAAAAGAAAGAAAGAAAGAAAGAAAGAAGTAGCTATGTGGAGGACCAATCTTCTAATAATTTCATATTAAGTTTCTTGAACAAGTAACTAAACTGTTCACAGTGAAAGATCCATGACACTGTGTGCTCTTATCTTACAACCTGTTAATTTGTGGTATCATCACAAATTAAATGATCTGTGGTACTCTTTGAAGTTTTCCTGTTTAGTATTTTCCCCTGGTGATTATTTTTCATGCTTCTATGTGAGGGGAGCTTTATTATAATTAAGTTTGGCACTTTTCTCGTTTATGAGTTGTTTATAAGAGACCCAAAGTGTGCCCACAAATGTGGGCTTGGAGAAAATTGTAATGTGATGAATGCTTTGAGGATCTGAGCCATTGCTCACGGAGTTTACTCTAGTCCTCCAGCCCAGCTCTTTCTTGATTCTAAATGAACCACTTTACTCTCATGATATATTCCTGCCGGGGTCACTGGGTCTTCTAATTGTTAGGATGGAATAAAATCCAATTTACAATAGGCGATACTGCTTGACTGTCATAATTAGACACTTCACTGCTACCAGTTTCTAGTAGCATGATAAGAATTATTTGTGGAAATAAGTGTAATATCCTGCTGAAAATTGCATATATTTATGCCACAGCCTGCTACAAACACTAGGTGGGTCCCTTCCACACATAGGATAAATATAATAAAGAGGTCATAGTTAAATATAAGTAAGAACATCAGTATTTGGTTTGTTGGACCCGTTTGGTGGGACACACTCTCAATATCTTGTAAGTTCCAAATCACAAAACTGATACTAGGTCCAGGATTTGGCCTGAAGCAGAACTGACAGCCTAACTAGATGGCTGGTTATACCAGGGGCCTCAGGGTTTTACTTTGTATTTTGTCTTTTGCTAGGTTAAGTGTAATTTTCTGCACCTCAGCTTGATCATATGATCAGTGTGGGAGCCGGAATAGCATGCTCAAAATATCTAGAGTTATGCAAATCAATTAAATATAGGGATTGCTCTTCTGCCCTCTTCAAGAGAATGTATCACCCAGTCTAATGTACTTTTTGCAAAAGGTAGATCCAAGATGTAGCCACGAGCTCAGTTGCCTCAGTTGTTTCAGACAAAGCAGTCTAGATACATAAGGACCACTGAGATTATCTGAATTTTGCGTTAGAAATGCATGAACTATCATTGTACAACGTTGGTGAATTATTAGTCTCAAGGATGATCTTATTATAATTCTTAAGTGAAATAGTACCGCTCTAATTATAAGAAGAACATCTCTACCCCTGACTTATGGGAGGGGGTAATGTTTGGAAATATTTCTCAATATGTCTTTTCCTTTCCCATTCAGTTTATGCACACACAATTCCAACTTCTTTTGTTCCTCTCCAAGGCTGGTATGACAGCCCTCAGACAGTACAAAAGCACCAGGAAGCATTGCTTCTATGCTTTCTCTCTCTTTCAGCCTCCACACCCAGAGCAGTCATCTTTAGAGCAATCCAATACAAATGCTGGGCTCATCCATTAGACAAGTCTTACAGGATAAATTTTACATTCTTTTGCATTACGTCCTGTGTTTTTCATTTGTGTTAATTTTTTCTTATTCCTCATAGCTTACAGCAGGCTCGATTCAAGAGAAAAATAAATACACATACAAATCACAAAATTTTGGAAGAGCAGAATTTCAGTTATTGTATTTCTTAGTATATGATAAATATTTATTGACTTTGATATCAGTACATCTGCATGGACTTATTTTCCTTTTCTTGGCTTCCAGGAAAATTATAATTCAATCTTTTAATTCTCTTTATCATGAATTTTTAGGACACAATCTCTGACTGCCTTTCTTTGGTGCTGTCACATTCAGTCCATTCAGATAATATTATTTATTACTGCAGCTATATTTTTTCTTCTAGTTCAATGTTTCTTAATGTAAAATGGCCATATATTTTCCTTCTTTTTATCTTAGTATGTAGCACTTGAGTATAATTAAAGAATCATAGGGCTGGGGATTTAGCTCAGTGCAAAGCGCTTGCCTGGCAAGCACAAGGTAGTGAGTTCAATTCCTGGTACCACAAGAAAAACAAAAACAAAAACAAAAAATCATAATTCTTAGTAAAACACATTAACAAAGTGATTACACAATTCATGGAAATATGTTCATATTGTTGTTTCAATGTGTTTTCTTTCTTTAATAAATAAATAGATCCTAGTGGCTATAGACTTAAATAAAAAATTATTTGAATTTTATGAAGCATTTATAAAGTTGAATTACATACTGACCCAACTAATATTCTTCAAAATTATCTCAAAACCTCACAGAATCACCTAAACAAAAGTTATAACACTTGTTAAATGTGAACATTGCGAACACAGAGGAAATAAATTTTTAAAATATAATTTTTATGGATTAAATTTTCCTCTTTAAAATGGTGTTATTCTATCACAAAATGATAGATTTCACTTCAGTGTTATTTTTAAGAAAAATAGTATTCATTTATGTGTCAGAATGCAAGGCTATTAATAGTTACTATTATTCCAGGAATTATTCCTTTCAATTTATGGCTTTTTCCTGTGGTACTGGGGATTGAACTCTGGGTCTTGTGCATGCTAGGCAAGCCCTCTACCACTGAGCTGCATCCCCAGTTCAGTTTCCTGATAATTATACTTTCTAAACTGTCATATAATTTGCTTGACCTCACTAATGATTAAATTTCCTTTAATAAATGAAAATGTTGAGGGAAAATATTTATTAATATTTAAAGTAAAACTGACATTGTTAGAACTTATCACTGATTCTACTTACAAACAAACTTAATTCTCATGGTGTAAAATCGTTCATTGTCCGCAGCCTAACTATCTCAGTGCAATGGAGTAGGTTGCAAGAACCAAAAAAGAAAAACAAAATGAGAAAGCTTTGGAAAGGTAAGGTTTATTGAGAACTACTAAACGATATTTACAGTGAGGACAGGACAGCACTCGTTAGGACGTCCTAACAGACGACAGTCCCTGAGAAGCACGTACATGTCCTAAGTCTCTACTCAGAAGTTTCCTCAAAAGTTGCAAATACAACAGTGGTGTTGGATTAAAAACGATTATGAAATTGGGTATTAGTCATTTTCTCTGAACTGGGACAAAATACTCTACAGGACTTCAAGCAAGAGCAGTTTATTTGGCGCATGCTCAGAGAGCAGAAATAACATGGTGGGAGGGTATGGCAGAGAAAAGCTGCTCTATATATCCAAGCTAGGAAGCAGAAAGAAAAGGAAGAGGCAGAAAGACAGGAGAGAGAGACGTCCCAAAGGCACAATTTCACCTCTAACCAGCCTTTACCACCTAGCAATACGTTCAACTATAAACGCAGGAACAGATTATTCCAGTGGTGAGTATAGTACCCCCATGACCCAAACACAATCCAAATCTCCAGTTCTAAACAAATGATGCTTGGAAGGCATGTTTCACCCAAACCGAAGCTTTGTTTACAATACAGAGATAAGAATATATAAACTGTGATTCATACTGCACCACCACGGAGCATATCACATACTTGGAAAACAAATACACCAGGAAAAATCAATTTTTATAAAAATAGTAATAATCAAATGTAAAATTGTAAACAATCAAATTAAAGAGAAAAAAACCTGGAAGATATTATAATACATATTTAGATATAGTTCATTTTCAAAAAATATGGGTATTCAATAGTTGTTAGGAAAAAAGCCAGTGAAAGAAAACTAAAGCTTGTAAACAATCTGTAAAAATTAGTATTTAACATATATCTTACTATGCATAAATTATATATGTTGAATATTAAAGATTTAATTATCTTTAATATATACACATAATATCTAAACTGTAAGAAATTTCATAACATTCAAGAATATATAAACCTAATCACTAAGAAATTTCATTTTAAAATCTATTAAATTCATTTAATCCCTTTTGGATATGCTTTAGTTACTTTCTCGCTGGGACAAAATACCAACAGCATGAGTTGAAGGAAGAAAGGTTTATTTATGCTCACAGTTGTAGAGGTTTCAGTCCATAATCAGGTGGCTCCAAAGCTGGGCAGCGTGGTAAAGGGGCCTCACAGAGGGAACAGTTCATGACATAGCAGCAGAAAGAAGTAAGCAGTGATTGTTCATTTCTTTTTTATCCCATACAGGCTAGACACCCAGGGTGGGTCTTCCATCTTCAGTAAATCCATTCAGCCTTACCTAGAGCTGTGCTAAACCAAGCAGGGGACTGAGTCAGTTATCACACGCATGATCCCGTATCACAGGCCCGTGATGAAGTCACAGCCCAAAACCACATCTGGGAGCATAGAAGGGTTCTGTGGACATTTTAGATATAAACCATAGTAAAGAGAGAATGCTGGGTGGTATGGTACAGTATTTTTCATTGTAATTTCTACTCTCTATTGTAGTCTCATTGACTTGTTCCGGTTATTTAAGGCATTTCTTTTGACCTAGATTTTGTCAGATACTTACTTGTGTGCAATCAGGGCCTAAATAAAACATTCGCAGAACTGGCCCTTTCTTCAGAGGCTCTCAGTGGTGAGAAACATGACTGATAATAATTAAAATAGAGTAGGTGAAGCAGCATATTACAAATGTGCTCTGGATTTTATAAGGGCAGAAGAATGCACTATGGCGAGCAATCACAATAAAATGGTTCTTAGATCCTGTCCGTACTCACAAGCTCAGCCTGGCATTTCTTCTAGTGACATTTTGGCAGAATTTTACAGAGCCATTTCTCCTTTATCAAATTAGGAAGTTCTATCCCTAGGTGCCATATTTTGGCCATGTTTTCCATGATAGACGGGGCTTCGGCCATTGCAAGCAGGTGGGAAGGTGGCTACATGTAAGCAGACAGGAGAAATAGGCACAGCTGTGTGTCTGTATATAGTGTGTGGTTTCCTCAGCACAATACATTGTATTGGGGAGGGAGAAACAGGGCAGAGACCCAGGCAGATTGCAAATGGCTTCATTTGTTACCATGAATTTGTTTGCCACTGTGAAGTTGCTGAAAGGGTTTTACCAACAAAAATGATGTACGAATAAAACAAGAGTCAGTATAAAAACTGAAAATTGAAGTAGGAAAATAAGTTCTTGCTATTTTAGTATCCCAGGGAAGGTAATAAACGACTAAAATGTCAGTACACATGAGGAAGTCAGAGTGTTGAGAGACACTGAAAATATAATGAAATATAATTAGAGAACAAGAGCGACACTAAATGGTGACTAGCACGGAGGTAACAGTGTCTTACCACATGGCAGAATATTCAAAAGAACGAATAATCTCACGAGATGGCATAATTAAAAGTTTTAAGAAATGTTAAAAGAAGTTGAAAGTCGAATACAAAGCTCAGACATTTGCCTATTTGAGTTTTCATAAATAGTTTAAGCCAAATGAAGGGAGTATGAGATATTATTCAGCAAGAGAGTATTTTCAGAAAGTAGAAAAAAGGTTAAGCAAATATATTGATTTTATGTATCATAATTATGCCTTCTAAGTTCCTATGTGTATTCTAATAAGGGTTTATTATTAATAGTAAGTTTATGCTTTTACATAAATAATTTCTGTTTTCACTCTATTTCAGTTGCAATACAGAAGACTTCAGGTTGCCAATGTACCTATCCAATAACATTGAAACTGTCCTGTATAGTTCTTTCAGTATTTCTCACAAGCCTGCAAGTAAAGTTAACATCAGTTATACACTTTCAAGATAGAATATGTAATAACTGGGAAAGGCTGATCCAGTCACCTTTGTCTCTTTTAATAAGGATATAATTTTTTTTTTTCCGGTACCAGGAATTGAACTCATGACCTTGCACTTGCCAGGCAGGCACTGTGCTTCTGAGCTAAATCCCCAGCCCCGACATAAAAATTTTTGTAAAGTATCTCTACCCAGATTCTGTTTATTTCTTATGCTTCCTGGTTTCTGTAGAGATCATACAAGGCTGAAAAAGAAAACTTTTGATTTTTCAATTAGTAACAGTAAAAAAACTAGTGAAAAAGAGTGGGAAATGTTTTTTCGTAGAATACTGGCACTTTCCCACTGCTGAAACAAAATGTTTGATACACACAACTTACGGAGATGTTTATTTTGGCTTGCATTGTCAAAACGTTCGGTCCATGGCTTTCTGGCTGCAAACAGAAAGAGCCTGGCAGAAGGAAATGGCAATGGAAAGTTGCTCAACCCATGGTAACCAAGAAGGAGAGAGCTGGAAGAGGCAAAGAAAAAGGAAGGGACAGGAACAAGACAACACTCTTTTGAGTCACACCTCCAATTGTCCAGCAGATCTCAACTCCTAATGTTGCCCTCCCACTCATAAAAACACATTCAGGTATTAAGTTAGCATGGATTATTGCACCAATGAGTAAGGGGTCCCCAAGGTTCATCCCACTTCTGTAACTTCCATGTCTGAACACATTAGATTTTGGGGATATATTTTAGATCCAAACCATAATAAATGGCAAACTAAGAGAATCTTCAATAGCATTATTTAAATACATATACATTTTCTTTTAGGTTGTAAGTTTACATTTAAATTATCCGAGTATTCACTTTTCATATTGTGACATCTTCAGTTTATTAGAAATGAAAAAGCCCTACCTCCTTTTAAACTATCTACTTCATCCTGTATTGTAGTTTTTATTTCTTAATCATATTTATCTTTATTTTTTTATTTTTTTGTTTTTTTTCCAGTACTGGGAATCAAACTCACGACCTTGTGCTTACCAGATTGGTGCTGTGCTGCTGAGCTAAATCCCTAGGCGCTCATATTTATCTTTAAATGGTGAATAGCATATTGCTATTCCAGTTACATCACTGCACTGCACTTTGAGAAGCACATTGGGTGCAATATCCATATGTGAAGTTTAGATTGTTCATTCACTAGCTGTATGAACCTGAGTAGGATAATGTGATCTCTGCACTCATTAATAATAAGTCGGATGTTAATGCCTCTGCCTAACTCAGAATTGCTACAGAATTAGAGATAACCAAATTGTGAGATGTTGTGTTAAACAAGTGCTTTGTTCTGATAACTGGAAAAAGTGGAACCTTTGTGTTATTTTTTTTTCAAGTAACGATAATAATTCATTAGCTTTTCAGGTGACTTGGTGTTCTACAGTTGAATTACATTACAGGGAGTTAAGATAATGTACCTTATTAGCTAGCATAGCAATGCTAGTACTAGTAAGTACCAACGCCTCAAAGATTCACAGCGTAAATCTTTGTCAAAATGGACAGAAACATTGTAGAAAGGAAATTTCTACTGAGTCAAAACAGCAAAACAGTAATTTTGTAGCATTTGTCATAATAAATCTTGATTTTTAAAACGTGAAGCCATACTAAATTACTTTAAAAAGTTAATAAGTAAAACTTTAGCTTAATGGATGTTTTGCCTATGATTGTTATAATTTTGAGTTTCAGATACCAGAATCAAAACAGGCTTGAGTAAGTGAAAAGATTTCAGTTCTTTGAAATCTAATAAAATAGTGTATTAAACCTCTGATGGAGTGAAAAGATATTATATGCCCTAAAGCAGACTAACATACATTTAAAAGAAGTTTTGCTGATGCTTTTCTATTGCATTTTTCATTTATTATTATTATTATTTTATTGGATTATTTCATTTTGGATACTTAAGGCATTATTGAACTTTTAGAGTCTGTGAATTGAAGTGGCTGTACAAGTTTCATTTATGTTAAACTCCCAATAAAACTAACATATGAAAGCTCAGATCAAAAATACTAGGGGGCTTTTCAAGTACTATTTACAGATACTTCATAAAGCATTCAATTTGAATTTAAAAATTACCCTTGTCTTATTAATATATTTTTAAAAAGTAAAATAGCTGAGGTACAGTAATTGTTACATTAAAGACAATATAGATAATATTGCTAAGTGATAAAGCATCTATGATGGAAGCAATGCGTAAAGGATCTCTTTAATCATGCATGATTCTGCTTTTTCACATCAAAAATCATCTTTTAAATCTGTCACAAAGGCATCAAGCTGGTACCCACACATCGTCTCTTTAATAAAAGAGCTACTTTTCCCCAAACAGGAAGATGGATCAGTATTGCTTTGTCGTAGTACAGGATAGGCAGTCGGCTTGCATTGTTGGACTGCTGTGTAGAAAGAAAACACTGTTCCTTTAAATGTTAGATCCACACTCAGGTGGAGGGAAGCTCACAGGGAGAGGCACCTGCTGCTGCTACTAAGTATGTGGCTCTGGGAAGGTAAGGTCACGCTCCTCTTGGCTTTTCTGCTTTGAATGCTAGCCAGGAGATAAACTTCTAATCCCAATCGATCCCCTTGGCAAGAGAAGATTTATATAACAGAGAAAGGCAAATGCTTGAGAATTACCTGAGAGATGTACCAGGGCAAATCTTTCAACATTGCCAGAAGATAGAATTTGAAAATAGAATAAGGTATATTCTGGTTCATTTTGGTATAAAATGTATAATAAGGTTTCATGGTTTTATCAGTACTTTACTTCAAAGCAATTCACATATGTGCGTATGGCTGTATGTGTGCACATGTATACACATAGAAATGACTGCTCTGATACATTTGCTGTGTTCTGTCTTTCAAAAAGAGTCACACAAATATCTCACCTCAGGAAGAAATGATTATATACACATCTAAAACTATTAGCTACTTCTAAAGTTACTTTTAGAGTATTATTAACTTCATGAATGTTTACTTTTAACATTGGAAGTGATATTAAGCCAGGTAATGGATAAGCATAATATGCTCATAAAATCATAATGTGATTTTTATTCCCCAAAAAGAAGAAATAAATAACATAGAAAATAAAGGACTTTTTATTTACTAAAGCCTTAGTTTTCTAAAATTTACTTCAGAATCTTTTATTTAGATGGGGAATGAGAAGAGTGAAATCATTCCTCTGGTGTCTGAACCATAACTCAAAGTAATGTAGATAAATATAAGATGTATTTGAAGTTTTATATTACTTTAAAATGGACATGACTAGATAAAGTATCTGGATATTCAAATGTGAACATAGTGAATGTTTCTAATGTCTCAAAAAAATTTAATACTTAAGGAAAAGTAAGCACATTGTTATATATTTTGAGGATACACATTTTCAAAATGCTGAAATATAAATGAACACAGATTTTGGGAATCTCAGTCTTTGCAAAGCCCATAAAAAAGAATGGAAAAACATGGAAAGTTCAAGTAAGAACTTCTTAAAAAAATTATTTTTATAATATTTGAAAGTGTCTTAAAATAGTTGAGGAACTAAAGGTATCTTTTTAGAAAGTTGTATATCTTGAAATTGAATAGCACTATTTTAATAGAGGGATGTGGTTCTAATGGTTCCATCAATAATAAAGATGTGGTAGAATACAGAATCCAGTAAGGAGCATTGTAACACACAGAGTTAGCTGTTATAATCACTATGGATAATATGCACAATAAGTGCTACAGAGAACTTCACACAGGGTTTAGTTGAAATAAGTTAAAACAAACATTCCCATGACATGAAGGCAAATAAATTCTCATTTTAATAATTTAAAATAACATTGTGTAGGTCTGGGGATATAGCTCAGCAGCACAAGTGCCTGCCTGGCAAATGCAAGGTCCTGAGTTCAATTCCCGGTACCAAAAAATACAAAAATGAATAAAAATCATTGTGTGTAAATTATGACAAAATAAAAGAAATTAGATTACTAATTTTGTTGTAGAGAAAGAGACAAAATTATTTTCTTGTGCACAATGAAATTTTAATAAAGAAATGTGGGAAATTCAGCTTTGAATTATTTTAAATAAATCTCTGGGGACTTTTGCTTTTGGATTTTTCTTAATAAAGAAAATTTTTAAATAATTTACTTTAATTAGACCCTTTCATATGCTTAATGTCTGTCAGTACAAACTTAATTTAACATTACTTTCTCTAAGTAAATATTATTTAAAACCGTTACATCAGTATGAAACTGAGATAATTAATGTTGGTGTATTTAGAAAATACAGAATTTAATGTGGTAACTAACATCAGAATGTAAATGTAATGACATTTTGACCCTGAAATTCATAGAAATTTAAGCTTATAGGTTTGAAATATTTGGGAATAAAAATTTTAGCTAGTTATTAAGGTTCAGAATGATAAAAGCAATTTATAATACATATTTTCCCTTTGTCATTCATATGATTATAGTTCTGCAGTTCTATAATGCAGTTTTTCATATTTTCCCTTGATGTATCTACAGAAGGAAATGGGAATGCATTTACTGCATTCAGGAATTTAAGCAACATCATTGGTGCTGATAGAAGACATACAAATATTTTAAGAGCTCTAGAACTTCACTTAGCAGGAATATATAGGATGTTATGATTCATTTTTTTTGAGCTCATCATAGTTAAATATTCCTAAACCATTCAAATGTGGCTACGTTGGAGTCTGTATATTGCTAACTTTGCCCTGAATGTGAAGATTTCTTTTTCCAGGCCAACAATGTTTATATAAACTAAGACAAGGGAATTAAAACTAAGTTGCATGAAAATAAACTCAAATCTGCATTTATAAATTAAACAGATGATGTCTTTGCAATCTGCCTTTGTCTTTCACTTAATATAAATACCAGTAAAGGTGAATGGAGAGGGAAAAGAGAGTGAAAGAAGTAAAATTAGAAAAATAAAGATAAAGAAAATGAGGATAGAAAGGTGAGATGAAGTAGTTAAGTAGTAGAAGAAAATTAATGGAAGTAACAGCAAAGAACTAATAAAGAAGGAAGAAAAAACAGCAAAATAAAGAGAAAAGAAGAAAATAAACAAAAAGAGAAAAAAAAAACAAAAAGAACCCACCAGATATGAAGGTAGGATAGTGAGTCACTGCTAAGACCTATTTTATTTCCACACTCAAACATGTCTGTGTGCATGCTGAATCCTGCCCAACTTGGATGCTCAGTGCTGTCTGCCCTGGGCTGTGTGCATTCCAGCCACTCCTCTGTTCTGTATCTTTCTGTGTGCCCCACATCACAGCATTCTTTTCCTAGCATTATGGCCTCAGGGTTTGTGATGCGCTCTCTTGCTTGAGAGGCCCCACTGTATATGCAAGGCTGTAGCAATCATCCAAACCAAGGGATAAATTTTCTCTTACTGGGTTTCATATAGAGAAAGTAAACAGACCACTGAGCTTTGTGTTAGATGTATGCAGTTGCACAGTGTGGTCAAGTGATGGAGACCTCTACAAAGCAGACCTGAGCAGAACTTAAATTAATCGATGGGCTTTTCATGTTCACTTGTGAATCTGTCCAAGGCCTAGGCTCCTTGTCTGGAAATGGCAGACTCATAGTAAGTGAACCTCTGTGAGTCACTAATTCCTACTAAAACCTGTAGTGGTGATGAAGCCAGAAAGCCTCAAAGGATAAGACAAGATCACAGCCAAGGACACCTGGGTCAGATCTCAACTAGATAAAGACTGTAGCCTCAGGCATCTCATTCTTCAGTGGATTAATTTAGTACCTTTCTTAGAGAAGT
This sequence comes from Chinchilla lanigera, assembly GCF_000276665.1. Classification (NCBI taxonomy): domain Eukaryota; kingdom Metazoa; phylum Chordata; class Mammalia; order Rodentia; family Chinchillidae; genus Chinchilla; species Chinchilla lanigera. The sequence continues at coordinate 18,103,935 of NW_004955417.1, forward strand.
CCTTGAGTACTCCCCTCCCTTCTTCTCATAACCAAATAAATATGAGTGACCCAGAGAAAGTCTTGGTCTTAGTGCTGAGAGAATTTTGGATTCTGTGAGAAGGTTTTGATCCTCCTGGAGCCCTGAAATCATCCCATTTGCCTCTTTTTAAATATTTAGCCTCTGCCGTACATTCATTCAGGAAATTGCGAACCTGATCAGCCAGCAACAACAAAGGGATATTATTAACCCCATAGTCAAGCAGCCCACTGGACTTATTTCCAGCACTTTAAGAACCAGCCACCTCCAAAAGCTGCACCCCACTGTCCTGGCTTCTCATCACAAGGACAGGTCTCCTATGCCTTTCCCAGCTTGAGTTTAAACTTCTGGTCCAGCCCACACTGTCTCTGTGACTGTCTCTTGTATCTGTCCCTAGAAACTCTGAAGTGTAGTTGTTCTGTAGGTCAGTCTTACCTTTAGCAGCCAACCCCTTCCCCAAATGGCTCCTGATTTAGCATTCTCAGTATTCACCTACAATACATTCAATTCCTCCAAGTCTATTTTTTTTTTTTTCTTTTGGTACTGGGGAATTGAACTTAGGACCTTGCACTTGACAGGCAGGTGCTTATGCCACTGAGCTACCTTCCTGGCCCACCTGCAAGTCTAGTATATCATGCACAAGTTACTCTCAGAGTAAAACCCTATGGCATTTCTGCAAGTTAGATAGCATGGGGTTTTCATGAAACCGGCACTGCCAGCCTGGTTCTTCTCTGTCTGTGGAGCTTCTGGCGCTCTCCAGACTAACCCTGTGTTTCTGGACAGAGATCTCCCTCTCTGGGAGCCCGGGTGAGCTCCTCAGACTATTTTCTTTTTTTCTTCTACATTGTGCTCAGTCAGTTTCTTCAGGTTTTCTGCAGATTCTCATTTTTCTGCCAGCTTCCTCTTGATTCCCAGAGACCTACTAATTTATTTCTTTAATGAGTTGTTGTTTTCTGGGTGTTTGGATTCCAGGTCTTGGAGAGGCTATATTTTGCTGTTGGTTTTTATTCTGCCATTTTTAATCCCCCTGCTCCACATAAATGTTAATATGTTCTTTTTTTATTATTATTCAAACTATATTTTAATCATGTTTTATTTTTTAAATTACTACCTTTTAAGAGTATATTAATTTTTAAGTTTTATTTTGTTATAAATATCTAGACAAAGACATTGCATAACATTTCAAAATTTTACATTTATGGGTACCTGTGCTTCAGCCAATTATATTGTCTTTGCTGTAGAATAATCTGTATCATATTGACTTTAATGTCATAGCTTCACATTTACTTGACTCTTCTTTACTCCTGTAATATTTCATAGATTTTGACATGGAAATCTTGCATGTATTTCTTGTCACGTATATTCTTAAGTGTGGATGCAATTTCAAATAGTGCTGCTTTTAAGCCATTCCTCAATATATATTATCTGTACAGAGAAACAAAATCATGTTTTTCTTTAAATGGTACATTTTTAGATATACGTGGTGATAATATTCACCACAAGGAATTTATTTCTGTATGTGGTGTAACTTACTTCTTTTTGTTGCCATTCTTTTCCCTTTCCTTCAGCCCCTTGTCCCCACTTTATTTTTAAAAGCTTTGTTTCCATTTTTCTTCTATTCTTTATTTTTCTTGTCCATTCTCACACCTTGTTAAATTACTAAAATTATATGTTAAGCCTAGTAGTGATTGTATATATTTCAGATGGATTTCTTCTTATACAGTTCTCTTTTCTGAAAATAAATTTCACTGTTTTGTTTTAAGAAAATTTGTTTTTTCTTTGTTTTTTTTTTTTGGTTTTTCTCCGGTACCGGGAACCGAACTCACGACCTTGCGCATGCCAGGCAGGTGCTTTTGCCGCTGAGCTAAATCCCCAGCCCCTGTTTTAAGAAAATTTGAATGCACTTAATTTTTTTATGTTCCTACTGCACTGGTTAGAATCATCAGTAAAACATAAAGGACTATTTATGTATATGCGAGTGACAGTATGAACCAGAACTTGAAATATTGACAGGTACTTCTAGAATTACTGAAGTACATGCCAGGAATAAGTCCTTGAAGCATGGTATGTTTTATCTAGGGGTCAAAGAAAGATGTACTATCAACTCACAAAATAAAAATACAACTATAAAATGAAATTCTCAAAAATATCTTTCATAAGTTCAATGAAATAAACTCTCACTGATGGTGACAAAGAAAAAAAGCACCTCAGTATTCACCTTTTGGTATAAAGTTATATGAATTCCATCCCTGGTGAAATGTACATATATATATATGTGTTAATAGAAGTTTAGGAAATCTAGAATGGATTGTAGAAGAGAGATTTGATTAAAACCAATATGAATAAATATCAATAACAGCGTAAAACAAAGCTTTAACTATTAACTGTCTAGGATAAAACATATTTTTAGAGATTGCCAAAAATATCCACCTTAAATCTTTTTAAATAGAGTTTGGCCTAGGAAATAAATATGTCTGACAAAAATATAAGACTAGGTTATGGAAAATTCCTGACTACATCACATTTTCTTATCTTCTATTTTACAATTACTGTATTTTGCAGTAGGCTTCAATTAGGTGGACAGGTAGCATCTTAACTCAAGCGCAGCAGATATTTCTAGCTTTCTACCTTGCATATTATTGGTAGCTGCCGCTTGCATTAGTTCTCACAGAAGACTCTGGTACATCTGGAAATGCAAGTTTGTGATCACCTGGAAGCAAACATTGATAAATGGGAGAATGGATTCAATGACAAATACTTTAAACTTCTGCATCTCTGACAGGCAACGTTCCTATACATTTAGAATAGTTATTCAAATCTTCCCAAATAATGTTGCTCTCTAATTACCACTAATTTAACTAGATAAACCGTAGTTTATCTAGATAGTTTAACTTGATAAACCTAGGATTTGTTTTTCCTCTGTTTATCTCCACTTCCTCAGTTCTACCTAACATTTTCTTTGGAATCATTATCTTTAAATAATTTATTTTCACAGAACTGTTTAGCTGAGAATCTGTGATTGAAGAAATAAGGTAAGACAACCTCTTAAGGCCAATGCATGGTCTACTGAAAATGTAACAGAGAACTACTAGAAAATAATATTTTAGCTATGGGAAAATATGAAGTGCTGTACATCAAATCATAAAATAGAAATTCAACCATAAGTTGGACTTATCAGAAAATAATTGTTTCACTAGTACCCTGAAGTGAATTGCCAGCATGATCAGTTATATTCTAATCAATACATTATATACATAATTGGAAGAGATTTAAAGTGAAGATTTTCAGCTAAATACAGAACTGGAAGCTATCTTTCACAGGGAAAAAGATAGGAAACGCTAACGAGTAGTAATTCAAAACCAAACATAACAACAAAAATGAATTAAGTTTGGAGATTCCTCCGAAAACTAGGTTTAGAGGTCCCATTCAACCCAGCTATCCCCCTGCTGGGTATTTTCCCAGAAGATCTAAAAACATCATATCACAGTGATATATGTGCACCTATGTTCATAGCAGCACAATTTGTAATTGCTAAAATGTGGAAGCAACCCAAATGTCCATCCACCGAGGATTGGATAAGAAAATTGTGGTACTTTTATATAATGGAATATTACTCAGCTATAAAGAAAGATAAACTTGAGGCCTTTATATTTAAATGGTCACAACTAGAGACCATACTCATAAGTGAAATAAATCAAACATACATGTGCAAGCACCGCATTGTTTCACTAGTGTAAATCTTGAAAGAGTTAATTTAAACTCGTAGATATGATAGACACTGTGAAACGATAGGAAACCGCAGAAGAGTAAAGGGCAACTGGGATGTGGGAAAAGAGAAGGGAAAGGAGAAATTTTGTATGTATGTATATACATGATAGTTAACATGGTTGTTCTTCTGTCTTCTATTTCTATGCTGAAAGAAACTGTCAATGAGTCTTTGGTTGACCAGTATTGCATGTCTATATCTGTTTTCATGAGAAGCCACTTTGAAGATATCAATATGTAATACAACCACCATTGTTAATTCCCTACCACTTTGTTTGTGACTCTGTATTGTCTGTATTGTGCTTGTGATATGTTGTAAAATATTGTATGTCTGTTAATGTTTTCCTCCTTTTATCTTTAAAAAAAAAAAGATTTCTATGGTGGGGACAAAAATATGTAAGCAGTGTGAAATCAAGAGCTTTTTGTACAAAACAGTGTGTGTCCTAGAACAGAAATGATCCTTCTCTGTAACAGTGTCCTCAAAGCTGTCTATTTTTATTTGCACTCATGCTCAGAAATGGGGAGGAAAAGCTGATAATTATCTGATCAAGATATTTAGATCACATTTCCTGGAATAATATATTTATACTCAAAATATTATCCTTCCAAGAAATACATTATTTTTAGTCCTTCACAAGTGCTCTCTCGGTCTTTTAAGATGGCCATGTGCTCTTTCAATAAAGCAGACAAGACTTACATACAGGGGCTGGGTATTTAGCTCAGCGGCGCAGTGCCTGCCTGGCAAGCGCGAGGTCATGAGTTCAATTACCGGTACCAGAAAAACAAAAGAAACAAAAAAAGACCTACATACAGAAGACGAGGAAAGTGGATGGTTTAGTAATAAAAGAATAAGAAACCGGTCAGCAAATTACTCAGTCCACTTAAAATGTAGATGACACTAGGCCAAAAAAAATTATCAGACAGTGCTTGTGAGAACGTTGTGGACTTGTGTATGAGTGACTGTTTATTACATGGGCAAAATAAAGTCTTTCTTACTTATACAGGCTGCTGTCGTCAGCCTGGAAAAACTCGCCTGAGAAAACTAACACAACACATTTAGAAAATGATTGTTTTTCATAGATATATTCAATACACTTTTGAACGGTCTTTTTTCCATCTGAATTTATTATCTCTTGCTATTGCCTTACCGTTGTAGTTCAGAGCTGCACATTTTTAAACCACAAATTACGTGCTGCTATCTTTCTGAAATTTCTGGTGCAGTAACAGAGAATAAGAGGAATCTGTGCTTATAAAGCCCTTTTTAAAATAGTTCAGTCTATTTCCAGCGTGTTGTAAGAAAAAAACATTGTTTGGCATTATATAAATAGTGAATGTGGTTATTTGATTAAAGAATGTACTTTTCTACTGCATCTACATTTACTGTGAAGAAGGCAAACTTTTCCCTTGGTTTGTTTTGGCCTTATTTATTTAACAACATCATTTTGTCCTTCTCTACAATAGCACATTTTTCTCTCAGGACTAACTTCAACCTGCCTTGCATAATTCTACATTGTTTAGATTATCATATTCACAGTTACGAACTTTTAGTAACTGGCAAGGAGCCTCTCTACATATTTGAAAACATAAAAAATGCTTATTGGATTGAAGTGAAAGGCCCTAAATTAAAGAAAATCCTGTCCATTATAATCTTTATCTATAAAAAACAGAAGTTATTTATTTTTAAATTTCTTCATAGACGATTGACATCTTTTGCCTTAAATATGAAGTATATTTAAGCTATTTGCCTAGAAAATCCTTTACATTCCTTCACTGAACCTATAAATATATTTTGTTTTCTAGACACAGCTTTTAATGCAGCCCCCTGATGGGTGAAAGAAATGGCTTGTGCCCAGGTTTCTATCCACCCTACAACCATTCTTTCTAAGCTGTGGATATAATAGAGGGCATCCAACCTACAAGTCTTATTCACACATAGATACCATTATTAAGTCAACACACTTTCTCACTTTCCCCTTGGTGACAAGGCTATATTTTGTAATATTTTAGGTAAAGTTTGTCCACCCAGTGATTTAATTTAACTTTAGATGTTCTTATCACACAAGCATGTTTGAATGTTTTATAATAAAGCAGTGATATGGTGGATGAATAATATGAACAAGAAAAAGGTATTATTCTGAGATAGATCAAAATACAGGAAACATTCTTAGCTTATTTAATCTCTCTAGATTTCTAGATTAATTCTTTTAAATTTTGAATTCTATGGCATTTCATAGAATTAACTGTAATATTTGTATTATTAGTTAATATTTTATAATATTAAATATTTACTTGGTTTTATAGACAGCATTGCATACACAGGCATGTGATTTTTCATTTACATATAGTTATTGACTAATAAAACCTTTAAATGCAAATGATAATGCTATGAATGTATGGGCCCAAATTAATATAAAATGTACTACATGTGAATTTTCAAATACAGCCAAGTACTTGATATATTCAACTAATGACATACAAAAACTACTACTAACTAAAATTTCTGAAAAATAATGTATTTTAAAATATCTTGCATTAAACAAGAAGTTAAAGAAAGCTATGTTCAAAATCTATTTTCCAGAATACACTCAACATTCATATACTGACCTTCAATATGCTTTTACAAAAATGTGTTTTTATAGCTGAGACATTGTAACTATTAAATACATTAATGCTTGTCAGAATAATTATATTATTTTTCTAATTTTTTTCCCTTTTATATGTTGAACTTTTGAGATGAATTATTAACTACTGGATCTTATAGTAGAACTTGTTTATTTAAATATATCTTGGTACTACAGAGGAAGCTAAATGTATAAATCTTCCAGACAAAAGACAAGAGGATGAAGAAATTATTCTTATAAACTGAAGAATTTGAAGTATTCCTGATAAGCATTGAAATTCAATAAAAACAAAAATATTAACCTGCCTCAAAGAATCAACTACAATGACACAAACACAAACAAAAAAATTAAAAACTCAGGGGGAAATAGAACTCAGAACCCAAATATCTTTATGTCAAACTCAGGATAGTGGGACACTAGATTTTCTAATTGTTTTAGCAAATCTTATTGCAATCCCTTGAAATCTATTATAAATAATTCAAATTTATCTAAATTTTCTTATTTGTAAAAAGATTTTGTCTTCAGACTGTCTTAATCTGTAGCCTTTTACCAAAAAGATATTTGTGGGTGTTCTGGAAATGGGGTAGAGGATGATATTTCAAAGATCTTTCTATGATGATTTTTTTATATCTATAAGATAATTGACATTTTCTTATAAAATTTGTAAACATGTTTTTAAAACAAACCTCCTACCACATTTCCACCAATGGTTTTTAATAATTCAACAAGTAAATTTTTTTATTAATAATTTCACAATATCTTAACAGGTTTCCCGCTACCTATTCTTGGGTGATTATAATTCATTGTCTATTAATATCAGAAGCATTTCCCATTTTCATACTTTTTAAAATAATTCAGTGAATATTTTTTACTTTCCTCAATCCTGTAAGTGATTTTGGATAGGAAGAAGCAAAACCCCAAAGCCCTTTAATTTCATGCAATTTATGACGTATAAATGGTAGCACACAAAGAGCAAATAATTACACTTCCATGTAAGTATTTCTGAGTGTAATAAAGTTTTAAATTCTGATGAGGAAAAAATGTAACCATCAGGAACTTCACTGTTTTGATTAAATTCTGAAAGATGTTCCTGCTGCTCTAACACAATGTGGTCTCAAATCTTTAAGGCCTCCTTATCTCTCTGACATCTCTCAATTTCCATTTCACAGCTCTCCTGTTTCAACAACGAGCTTCTTAGATTTAACATTAGACCATTTTCATGAGCAAGCTGTAGTTATAATTCTATTCTCACAGCTAGCAAATGTATAAAGAAATGCAAACTCATAAATATGGTGATATATGCACCGGGTTTTTTTTCCCTTTGTTTTTGTATCTGAAATAGAGTAGCTCTTCAAGTCTTCCTTGAAATTTATCTTTGCCTCGTAATGTCCTCTTGCGTCCCCAGAGTAAGCCAAATATTTCATTCTAAACTCATTTATGACTATACTTTTTCATAGCACTTAAAAGAATAATAACTTTTGAAAATTTATATAGTTATATCTTAAGGAGAATATTTAAACTTGAGTATTTTTAAAAGAAAAACTTACTTAGAATCTACTAACTGAACAGCAAGACAAAGAATTCAAATCTTCTTTCCACAAGAAATTTTTAAATTAAATGGGGTGCTTCACACATTATACTTGTTAAATTCATGTCTAACAGGAGTAAATGTCTGAATAAGGAATCAACATTTGCCAGATTTTGGGCTCAATTTATTGATGTAAAATTACACTTGCTTAGCAATGATAAGGTAAAGATTAAAATGAAATTAGACACAGAAGCAGCCTCTGTAGTAATTAAATGTCATAAACCATATTTTCAGGAATTCAAAAATATATTTCATCTAACCTGTGTGCTGTAACATGGAGCTAGTCTCTTCTTGATGAGGAAGGAAACAGATAAAATTTGATTTTTCAATTATATCCTGGAAAATTATACTAAGAAAATCCACACCAAAATATTGCTCTTCTATCATTAATTTTTCAAAGATGCCATGCATCTCATATATGCGTGGCTTGATATCTATTGTTATAGATTTACCTGTCAAAAGTTCTAAAGATTGATGACAGTACACAAATATAAGTAATTTAACTGTTCTTTTCACGTTACCCTTCATTGTAATGACACTTTTCAAAGATTGAAAAATAAAAGGTACCTTAAGCAACTTAGGTCAAAATACAATGAAAGTCTTGAAGAATGAAGCATTCTTCATGAATAATACATAGACAAGGCCTTATTCAGCACTTCTGGGGGACTTGTGTGAACTTACTCTATTCACTAGAGAAAGTTCTTTCCTAAGTACAGCAAAAATAGTAATGTTACAGGAGAGGATACAAAGGGATTTCCCACAATAGCTCCCTTGCTTTCAGAAGGTAGTTTATCCTACAAGAACTTTCCATTAGAAGTAAAAATCTTTCTCCATTTTATAACCTCCCCTGATGAAGTTGTAGTATTCGACACATAAACCAGTAGAACAAATTTTGTTGAACTAAAAAATATATAGGTAAATAAATTCAAATAATGAATGGATTGCATTGTCTATTATTTACCAGTAATTCTGTTCATAAAGGTTAGCGCTATAACAAAACCTGAAAAGACTCAAGAAAAGGTACCACGCATGTTGGAACTAGACAAGTTTCCTAGCTCTGATTCTGGAAGAGCAACAATTTATTGCATGATTCATAGGAAATAAAGTCACTCGAGGATCATATTACAAACAACATAGACTTTCAGGCAGAAAATTGCCTCCATCTTATAGCAAAAATTCAGCAAATAAGTATATAAAATTATATGGGTGTACATGAAGCTGTGGTGCTGCTGTTTTTGGGAGAATGAGTGGCTAATGCAACTCTAGGTCGTATCCTTCCCTGGAAATCCCACAGCCTACGAGTGAATGAGAGAAGAACCTGCAGCTTGATCCTTTCCTGTGGGCCATACAGAGCACTTTAATATGCAAACTTGACTGCAAAGCTCTTCACTGGAGCAGTAAGGGTTTGTGTGTCATCCCATGCCCTATCCTGTGTGCTCTCAGCTCCTTTCAGAGGTGTTAATTATAGGAAAGCTATAAGTGTACCTCAGGAGTTATCCTGAGAACTCATTCAACAGCAAAATCCCCAGCCTGTATGAAAACCTAAAACACAAATGTACTTCGCTGATTTCTACTGTCAAAATACAGCATATATTTAAAATATGGTGTACTCACAACTGCTATATAATGGTCATAAAGAAAGGAAATATTAAAATGATGAGGTCACATTCCAACATATTAATGAGAATCATCAAAATATTAAGAGAACAATTCCATTCACAATGATATCACAAAGAAGAATGTGCTTTGGAATGAATTTTACAAAAGAAACACACTGAAATTAGCAACACTGCTTCAAGAAACTCAAAGATCTAAGTAAATGAAAAGGCATTTCCTCTTCATTTGAAAACTCTGTGATTTAAAAAATGGTTGTTTGCCACCAATGATACTCTTAAAACTATAGATTATAGTGAAGGGAATCAGAATCATTATGAAAACACCAGCAGAAAAGCCTAGATAAACTGGCAAAGTCTTCATAAAATATATAAGTAAATGCAAAAGGATTGTAGTAACCAAAGTAATTTTAAAGAACACAGAAAAAAGATAAATACTTACTGATTTTAAAAATGAAATATGAATCTATAATGACCAAGAAAGTATGGTATTCACATAAGGATACAAATATCAATTAATAAAACTATGTTGAGTACTTACAGGTAAACCCTTACATTTATAGACAATAGACTTCTGACACAGGTGCTGTACAAATTCAATATGGAAAGACAGAATTTATAGCAAATGGTGTAGGGAAAACTGGATATTTGCAGACAAAGAAATGTATTAATATATCTATTTAATACCATATGAAGCAATCATCTTGAAATGAAATATACACAAATGTAAGAACTGGAACTTGAAAACTATTCAAAATGGAATAGAAAATGCTTATGAACTTAGTAATGAAAATATTTCATAGAAAGTAATCAATAGGAAATTCATAAAATTAAAAGAACAAATTGAAACAAAGTTAAAAATATCTGCATTAAAAAGACAATATTTATAAAATTAAGAGTAAGCCACAGATGAAAGACATTATTCATAAATCATATAACTATTTGTCTTCAATCTGTATAAAGAATATCTATAATTCTACTAGGGATGTTCAACATGCTAAAATAGTTGAATAAAATTTTCATTTAAAATACAAGAATATCATTTCTCAATTTTTGGCTAAAATCAAGTGCAAAATACAAGAATAAAATGAGGGGCTGGGGATTTAGCTTAGTGGTACAGCGCCTGCCCAGCAAGCACAAGGTTGTGAGTTCTATTCCTGGTACCAGAAAAAAAGCAAAAACAAAAAAAGAATAAAATCAACCAATAACAAGTGCTCACAGAGCTGTGAGGAAAAAGGAACTCTTCTCCACTGATGGTGCAAGCCTAAGTTGGTGCAATCACTGTGGAAATCAGTGTGGAGATTCCTCAAAAAACTAGGACTACAGGTTCCATTCCACCCAGCCACCCCCCTTTTTGGTATCTTCCCAAAAGGAATGAAAGTGTGATACCACTGAGATATATGCATACTCATGTTTACAGTGGCACAGTTTGTAATAGCCAAATCTTCGAAACAACCCTAATGCCGACTAACAGATGAATGGATACAGAAAGATGTGGTTTTTTGTACAGTGGAGTACTACTCTGCAATACAAAAAATAAGCATGAAACATTTCTAGCTAAATGGTTGTACCTTGAGGCTATTGTCTCAAGTGAAATAAACTAGATACATGTGTAAATATTGCATTGTTTCTACGGAATGAAAAATAGAAAGTATAAATAAGGATGAAGATGTATAATAGATATTGTGAAATAGGAAGAAAATGTTCAAATGGGAAGAGGACGTAGAGAATGGGAGAGGGAGAAAGGAAGGAAAGGAAAAGAAAAAATGATGAGAAAAGAAGTGAAAAAATAACAACAAAGCTTTTGTGCATAAGGAGGGGAAGAAAGATTGAAGGGAGGGTAAGGGAATGTGGGGGGAAAAAAGAATCACATTATAACACGTACAGGTACAAATTCCCTAGGAAGAATGTGATCACTATGTATACCTAAAATGTACCAATAAACTTAATGAATCCAAAGTAAACAATAGTATCTAAACACATCAAGATATTTCCAGTTGCCGGGGATGTAGCTCAGTGGCACAAGTGCCTGCCTGGCAAGCGCAAGGTCCTGAGTTAGATTCCTGGTGTAGAAAAAAAAAAGATATTTACATCACTGACCACTAGAGGAATATTAATTAAAACGCAAATGCAATCCTACCTATTGGAATATCTGCAATCAAACTGATAAGGGTATCTAATGTGGACAGGATGTAAAATAACTGCGATATTTCTGTGTTGCTGATGCAAGTGCATGGTGCGGCGGCCATTTCTGATAAGTTTTGAAAAGTTTCTTAAAATCTAATCAGTTTCTCATTATTTCAGTAATATCTTTCAGAGGTATCTAGCCAAGAGGAATGAACATTCATCCAAACAAAGGACTGCACACAGATTTGTGCAATAGGAGTTATTTGTTAATGGTCAAAATAACTCAAATAACTATGTTGGTTATAAATAATGAACTATTTTAACCTAGTTGAGTATCACAGCACAGCTAAAAAGTTAACCAACTCTAGATTTTATGAGACATAAGATGAATACATGGTGACAGAAAGATTAATAGTTTCCTCTGGGTGGGGTAGAAGCACAAAAGGTAGAATATTAGCAGGAAGAAATTTTCTGGGATGATGGAAACCTACAATTGGAATTTGGTGATAATTGCACAATTCTGTAAGTTTACCAAAAATTGAAATCCGTGCTTAAAATAAGGGAAATGTATGCTACATAATTATACTGCAATAAAGCTCATGTGAAGCATGAAACTATTCATTTTACACAGTATAATACCAACTGCAATGTGAGTGTACTTCCATATGCAGAGATATGCACACACCTGTACGTGCATTCACAGAGAAAGATAGTAACTAACATGGTACTTCTTAAAGGACTGTTGCATTTCAGGGAACAATTTTGTATTTATGTTCTATATGTGTATGTTGTTATTTTTAACCAGTGTAATTTCAAAGCCGTGGTCTTATAGAATATTTTAAAACATAGTTTGCTACCTAAAGCAAATGTGATAAGTACTAAGAATATATAGTCAAACCAAGCCTCAGAAATTAAATTTGCTAAATAATATGTAAGAAGGCTAAGAATATAAGACTGCACATAAATTAAATATGCAATGGAAATCACAATGTGGTACAATCACTAACTTTTGTTTATGAAACTTGAAAACTGATATTTTAGGTCTCTTAGCCAATGATGAAAAAGCAACCTGGGATGTGTCTGGAAGGAGGGAGAGGGGAATGTGTAATATTGGAAAGCTTCAGTGCCTTCAAGTAGAGTTTTAACTTAGCATATTCAAAATATTTATTGTTACCATGCTCTGACAATAGTTATTATTTGAATAAATTTTCATATGTATTTTTTATTCTTGATCCTTCTCTTACTTCTTATTTAATGCATAATAGGCCAGGCAAAAAATATACATAGGTTTCAAGAAACATTGCCATTCTAGAAAAGAAATCTTTCTTTCTATAAAATAGTGTTTGCCATTTTAAATACAATTGTGAATTTACTATCTATGCTTCTAATAACTGGGAAAAATCTCCAGATATTGAAGTGCGTGAAAGATGTGTCCTTGATAATACACAGTCACAGAAAAGTAGACATTTGAATCTTAGTTTTGTCTTTGTTTTTGTTCACAAATATGTATGTTTGAATTTTAACATTTGTGTCTCTCCTGCATATAACAGAACAACAACCACAATAACACAAACAAACAAAAAGAGAAATCGTAGGTCCACTTGCTTCTACGTAGTAGTATTTGATTGATTTTTAAGCTGTCAAGAGATTAGGCTAGATGTAGGGCTATGAAAAGCTTGGGAATGCAAGGATGCATGACTAGCCTTGCTTTCTCAAGGAAAAATCTGAGGAGCAAGTATTTTGTATGTTCATTGAATCCATCTTCACTATGGGTATTTTCTTATGAGGGAGGAGCACAAGTTCCAAACTGCAGCTTAACTCTTGGCTATTCAATATACCTATTGTGAAAACGTTACTAACTTTTCCAGCATCCCTAAGACTTATATACCTCAGTAATGAAAATGTCAATAAGAATATCCATCTTAGTTTATCACTTATGAAAAAGATAAAAAGTGAAACAGGTAAGATAATTGTAATAAAATTTTAAAAATATATATAAGAAGTGACAGTATTCATTTTCCCTATTACACACATGTTAAGGTTTCTATATCTGATACATAGTAGATAAGACTTAAATATAAATATGAATAAGCAAAGACAAAATGGGTTTGAATATCTTTTTAGTTTAGGTTTACATATACTGAACTATATTTACATAGTCTTGTACTTTTCGGTTTGACTAGGATTTTACTAAATATGTGTCATTTCAATAAACATTTAAAGGTAATTCATATATTCTATTGGATCCTTGGAATAAAGAACAGAATATAAAATTAAAAAATTCTCAATGCGTGTTAACATTCTAAACCTCAAGATGGGAACTAAAGTGAAAATAATAGAATGAGGAGCTAGAAAAGGAGTTCAAAGAGATCACATAAAGACACCTGAAGAATGTTCCCAACCTGCCGCTGGTGAAAATATGATAGAAAAGAAAAGTTCTTGTGTCAAATGGAGTATACAAAGAAAGGTCTAGGATTAATGCTCCAAAAGCATGTAAACAAAAAAGGATGGTAAACAAAAGATGAAAATATTATGGTTGGCATGCAGAATGAAAGGTTAAATAACCATTGCTAGATGGAAAAGAAAACTGATATAAATCATCACCAGTATTTTAACTGCATTATAAATATTTAGAGTATACTTGAAAATTACAGATAGGAGTAAGATCTGTAATTATCCAAAAGACTACCTTTGAGACTAAGATCCAGACAGGTGAACTGATACATTCAAGTCTACTTAATGTTCACTTCATTTTGATGAATTATTTGTGTTCTACAAAAGTCCATGAGTATAGGCTCATTAATATCATTTGTTTGATTTCAGTTGAGATTTCAATTAGTTGATGCTGTGTTTATCTGAAAGCTTAGAATAAAACTTTTAGATTCTCTGTAAACTGTTCAAAAATTTTAATTATTTTTAATTGAAGAGGCATTTTATGTCTTTGTGATTTAGAAAACTAGTTCAAGATCTACAAAATTAGAATATTTTTGTGTATAACTTTTGTTCCTGTATTATCAAACAGTAAACACTGGATTCTTTTTGATGACCTAAGAATAATTTGAAATGAACATTTCTCACCATGAAAATTTTCTTGACATTTCTTAACTGATGATTCAATTTGTACAGAACTACCTCATTAATGAGATGATATGAATTGAGTCATGAAGTACCTTAACTTGAGCATAGCCTTTAGAATGATCATAAGGTAAAAAGACTGCTTTAATCTACTAATATGTTTTTACATATTTTTTCAAATCTGAATCAGTACAGAATTAAGAGATATAAAAATATTCTGCCTTTGTGCAAGAATACATTTTGTGATTCTGAGCTTCAGTGTACGGTTAATAATTACAGTAGCTTCCAGTTAAAAAGGCTTCTGATGTTTTAGAACAGATTGCTACTCAAAAAATATTTTCTTATGCTCCCACATTCCTTAAAGTGACAGATATAACAAGTGAACATACTGATTGATGTAAATAGTATGTACTATATTCAATGTGTTTTTCTCTTTAAATTATGCAAGCAGAAAATAACTACATTTGGATACACAGTATCAGTTCTTTACAGTTGTCTATCTTATAAGTAATTGCAGGTTGACTTGTAAAGTCTGTCTTGAACAATATTTACTGGAACTACATTATTTTTAAAACTTTTTGTGAGTAGATGTTTACAATACACAATATTTACATTCCTTGTGTGGAGTTGGTACATGTATATAACACATTTTAATCCCTTTTCAAACTCCTTTCTTTCCCATCCTTCACTCCTCCTATCATCTCTGGATCCCCTTCACAGCTGAAGAAGATCTACTTCCTACTATTTTTACTTTGTCTAAACTTATATTTTGAGTATTTTTTATGTAGCTCATCTTTATCAAAATGATCCAAGTGGTAATGTATCTAACTCAGCTTGCATCCTGTACACTTTAATTTTTAAATATAGAATTGCAATGCTTTCTTCAGTTAGTTCTTAATATTTTTAGAAGTTGTCAAGCCGAACCAAAAGTGATATGAAAAAATTTTCCTTTACCCTAATCTACACATTTTAAAACTAATTAATATTTCCTGACCCTTTCATGTGTGATTGCATTGTGTAGAAGTTCCACCATAATCCCTTCCCTACAAGGATTCAGAATAACGTCTAAAGGATTTAAGGTGGGGAAGGGGAGGGAGATGCAGGTAACATGTTGACAATTTCAGTTCTCAAAACGATTTCATGTCCTGATAGATTTTCTGTCTATGCACAACTCCTCATTACCATGTATATTTTCATAGAAAGTATTAATGGTAGAATACTAGATTTTTGTACACATATTACGTACACATTATGTGTACACACATTTTGTACACATATTATTATCACTTTACCTAATTCAATTGTTTCTATTTTCATATTTTAATAAGTCATATTTTAAAATTTTATTAGGTATCGGTTTCATGAAGTTTATCGGAAGCATTGTACATGATCTTGAAGCATTTTAACTGAACAGGACTCCACTAAGCTAAATAAAAGCTAGTTCTAAAATCTACTTTCCAGAATGCAATCAACATGTACAAATACGTATGCTATTTATACTCTAGCAAAAAATTAATAAGCTGTTTGAGACACTGGTTTAATAAAATTATTGCACATTATAATTCATGTTGATGCAAGAGACAAACATTCTTTTTATACTTTGAGGGGTAACTATGCACCTTGGTTCCCAACTGGTTTCTGAAAGGAAAAGAAAAAAACCTGTTACAGTTCTAAAATTTATTTCTTAGTTTTCCAATGCAAATTATTTTAAGTTCTGAATAAAAGTGGTATATGGACTTCTAAAGCAGTCATCTTACTTTTTATTTCTAGTTCAAATGCTACTTTGTCATGTATTTTTAAAATTTCCTAAGTAAAATGCTAGTATTTTATTTATATTAACTTTCTATCACTTTATTTAAGACTTTAATATATATGTGTGTGAACTGTCTCAAGAATATATTTATATCAATGGAACCACAGAAAATTTCTAATTTTTAAAGTACTAAAACTAATTTTACATGGATTGACTTAATAACATGTATGTTTATGTGTGTAAATGTTTTACATTGAGTCAACTGCTTGATATCTTCACAAATGTAAAACAGGGATAAACTGATACACGTTTCATCCTACTTTGTGAAAATATCTGCGTGTAAAAAAATTTCCCTTTGCTGTTTTCCAAGAAAAATGTATCTCGACAAAAACAATCCTAAGGTTCCTCGTTGTACTAACATAGGTAACCTACTTTCTTTAATCAAGCATGGTAATTTAGACATCTTTGTAGGCTGCGAATATCCTAATTAGTGACAATCACAGATTTGACATATTTCTGATATCACAAAGAAGCCTAAAATTGACTGATAAATACCACCCAAGTCAGAAACATCAGCCTCAATTTTCTAATCATGCCTAATTGTTGGAGACTCCTACGAAGTGGCTCTGAGCAGGATTTAATATTAACCAAATTGGCTTTCTGCGTTCACCTGTGAATCTATCCAAGGCCTGGGCTCCTTATCTAGAAATGGCGGACTCCTAGTAAGTGAACCTCTGTGAGTCACTAATCTCTACTAGAACCTGAATAGTGGAGGAAGCCAGAAAGCTTCAAAGGACAAGACAAGATCACAGCCAAGGACACCTGGGTCAGATTTCAACTAAATAAGGACTATAGCCTCAGGCATCTCAATCTTCAGTGGATTAACTTTAAACCTTATTTAAGAGAAGTCCTTGAGTGGTTCTGCCCTTCTTGAATACTCCCCTCCCTTCTTCTGATAACCAAATAAATATGGGCCACCCAGAGAAGGTCATGGTCTTAGCCCTGAGAGAATCTTGAATTATGTGAGAGGGTTTTGATCCTCCGGGAACCCTGCAATCATTCCATTTGCCTCTCCTTATTTAGCCTTTGGGGTACACTCATTCAGGAGATTGCAGATCTGATCAGACTGCAATAACTAAAAGATATTATTAATCCCATACCTAATGAGAAGGAAGGAAAAAAGGAAGAGTACAAAAACAAATTTGGACTCAGAGCATCTGTAGCTGCTCTTTGAGGCAGTATCATATGACATACAAGCATGCAAAACAAAAGGTAAAAATAAGTACTTCTCATGAGATTCTCCCTTCAGTGTGCTTAGGTGTTCCTCAGAGTGAAGCATAATAACTGCACACTGTTCATAATGTTTCTGAGTCCAGTGTGACTGGATACCCATGCACACAAGTTAGTGGAGTGAGTTTATTACAGGTTTGTAGATAGCAAGGAGAGCAGAAGCCTAGCATTCATTGTCAGCCTGTATCCAAGCCTCAGGAAAGCTGCCTAGGGTGAACAGAATCTCATCATCCTGTGCTTTACTTTGCAACACAGCTGAGGGAGCTGAGAAGTTAACCCGTGTGCAGTGTCCTACCTCAGGTGTAGACTTGCAGGGGTAGAGGTGTTTTCTGTACCAGAGCTTACACTAGGCCCTCCTTATCTAAGAATGCTCTATTCTATCACTTTCTACGGTTATTCTTGAGAACTAGACACAATAAAGAAGGGAAAATTCGGTTACTATGATAAACAATTTGCACTTGGGAGGAGAGGATGCAGAAAGGGAGAACATAATCACTTTTATAGGACTTCTGAAACAAATATTTGGAAGCCATGCATTATTCTGAGAAGTCAGAAAGAATGTTGTTCACTTTAAATATGTGGCATGAACTGATCACTGAAGCTCCAGCAGTTTTGACATCTTAATCGTACATAATTCTTGTGAGGCAGGTGAAATATGCATCCAAAAATTCTGGCACATGGCAGGCAGTCCAAAATAGGACTATCGGTAAGATTAGGACAGCATTTTGTTTTTAAATCTTCAGATAAGCTTACTGAAAAGAAAATCTTTCTTGCATAGTTTCTACTTTTTTTTCTCTGCTGAGTGGAGACATGCTGAGAATCACAGTTGCAAAATAGCAGTCAGAGATTTTGCTGCTTCAGAATCGTATGGAACAATTTATTTATTTTTAAATGCCAATTCCATAGCCTCGCTTCCAGTGATTTTTATGCAAAAGTAGACTTTCAGAAATCACTGTGTAATATTTCTCAGGTTATTCTGATATTCTTTCATATTTTAAATCTACTGCCTCTGACACTTACCCATTTATTACACCTCACCTGTATAATGTTAGTCCTGTGCTTTCACCAGAATAAACTATAGTTGCCTAACTGCACAAAATGGCATCCAGTAGAGGTGCCTTTCCCTGAATGAGCAGTAATCCACCATCACTGACTTTCCCAATATTTGCTCAAAACCTTACATTTTAGGACAGATAAAAGCTTGCATTTTATTAAATCTTTTTAGATAGTTACCTGAATCTAGAAGTCAGGTAAGTACATGGCCATGTAAATCTTATTTCCAACTATAACATTGTAGTTTTCACCACGTTTCACATAGTTGAGGTGCTTTTTTATCATCTGTCTGCAAATCTTATGGAATTGGTTAAACAAAATACTGTGTGTGTATGTTTGATGCATTGTGGTTGGGAATTCACACTGAAGAGAAAATAGACAATAATAGAATGCATCTACCAAACCAATTTACTTATTAGCTACTGAGTACAATTCTTTGCTATTATTGAAGTGTGTTTGATTAAAGGCTTTTTCCCCTTTATGTCAGCCACTCTGATGATTTGTTGTCACAGAATGATAGTAATTCCATCAAATTATTGTTCTTCTTTCAGCTCATGTTTCACTGTCTTTATCTTCAGTCTCCATAGTTTCATAATCACACATTTAATGTCTCTCTGTCCTCCTGGTGGACTTAACCTTTTTTCACTATGCATTGTCTCTTGTTGTCTTTAGTAGTTTTTTCCTTTGGGCAATTGTATTGCATAGCAATACCCATTCTTGGCATTTGCTTGATTTGCATTTGTTTGTTTGCTTGGTTTTTGTCTTTATTTCTTCTTCTTTTTTTTTTTTTTTTTTTTGGTCTTTTTGAGACAGGGTCTTGCTGTGCAGTTCAGGCTGGCCTTGAACTCACTTTGTAGCCCATGCTGGCCTTGAGCTCCCAAGGATCCTCCTGCCTTAACCATGCCTGGCTTGATTTGCATTTGTATGGTACATCTTTTATCCATTCTTTTGATTTGAGTCCACTTTTGTCCCTGATTGGGAAGTATTCTGTATATACCATAAGATTTAGTCTATTTTTTTTTCTAAACACCATCAATGTCTCTTCAGTTGAGTATTTAGACTACTTGTATTGAAGTCACATTTTAGTATGATAGCTCTTAAGTCTGTCTTTTAAGTTTGTTTTCTCTTGTTATATTTCCTTCAGTGCTCTTTTGTTGTTTATGTATCAGTTACCTGACCCTTCTGAGGGCATGCATTTCCCACTTTAACTCTTTGTACTATATTCTTCTTCTCCCTCAGGAAAAATATACATACATAATTAAATACAGTTTACTGCCATCAACATTTCATACTTCTTAGTAAAATGTGAAATGTCTCCTTGAGATTCCCTAACTGTTCTCATTTTTAAATATAGTCATAAGGATCATCTAGTGTTCTAAATTTTTATAGTCATTTAATATGGTTTATCACTTCCTTAACATAAATATTTGAGGGACATTGTACTACGGGCACATCTCTTTAGCTTTCCTTTCTCTGAAATTATTTTCATTTTTTTTTTAACCTTGATGGATAGTTTTGATGACTAAAGAATTCAGAGTTGACAATTTTTTCAGGCTTTTTGAAATGGTTCACCAAATTCTCCTGGCTTCTGTGCTTCCATATAAGAAAGCTCCTCCTATGACATAATATTTCCTTACAGGTAATGCATTTCTTCTCTCAAAGCACTCAGATTTATTTTATTTTTCTGTTTTTTAAATAAATAATGAATTATCCTCATTATTTCGGTATTGCTTACTGTTTAAGGTATGCTCAGCTTTTTAAACCTATACTTTCATGTCTTTCATGAAATTTGGTAAATGTTTAAATGTTGTTATAATATAATGTATAATATGTTAATTTTAAGGCCTACAGTAGAGGTGGTGAAAATAGTGAATGGAACAACATGACCCTTCCTGCCCTGTGGTCAGTGGCTTGAGAGAGGGACCCGGACATTTAAACAGGCTTGAGAGGGAGGCACTCCACCCACCCGAGCAGAGATTGAAGGTATCTAGCACCTAGAGCTATTTCCATAGGAGCAACAGCACCATCACCACCACCGCAAACCCTCACCTCGCCCTGCAACAACTGGTGTGACACATAGAGGCTTACTAGTGGGGATGGAACAGATGAGGATGTGCAAGCTCTGGGAGGAGCCAAACATACAAAGGACTGAGAGGAGACCTGGCTACCCTGCCTGAGGGCGCCACAGCAACTGGGAGAGCACGGTAGAGACAATCGGGGTGAGGAGACATGGATGGGCTACCGAGGGACATACAGAAAATTGCTGGCTGAACCATAGCCCCAGCCCTCACATTTGGAGGCCAAGATCAGCCCCATACTCAGCACTAATCCTACCACAGGCTAGGCGGCGTTCCTCAGCACAGATGGCAACTCTGACTTGGATTCTACCACAGAACTGTGGACACCTACAGGACTTTTAGTATTTTTTTCTTTGTTTACTGTGTTTTCTTTTTTTCTGTCTGGTTGGAGTTTTAAATTTTTAAAAATTTTTTTCCAGGTTATTGTGCTTTTAACTTTTATATTTGCTTTGTTCTATTTGTGTGCACTTTTTCCACAACCAGCTTTCTTGATTTTATGATATTTTCATGTGAGCAGACATTGTCTCTAGTCTTTCTGGTTCACTTCAAAATTATTTTACTTTCTCCTTCATTGTTTCTATACTGTCCTCTTCTCCAGTTTCCCAAAACTTGGGTGATCATCCTTTGTACACCTCCTTCTTCTACTATATTTTGCTTCATTTATCTCTCTGTTTTGTCCATATCCCTCTTAATCCTCCCGGCTCCAAATGCACACACAAGGTAAAATTACTCTACTAAGGAGAAACTCATCTCATAAAGTTCATGGTTTAGGCTGGTTTTTGTAACATAAGTGTACAAATTGTTCTAATGCGTAAAGGTACCAAATGAATACTTACCACAGTTTGTCAGTCTCTAGGCTATGTTTGATGCTATTGTTAGTGCTAATGTGCTGTGTTAGCCAGAATGTCATACCTGTGGTACTCAGTTATTTTTCCTTTTATGATACTTGTGATTGTTTGGAGTCATAAGTATCACCATAATCCTATGCTAAAGTACAGAGTACTGAGTCAAATAGATAGCAACTTCTCATCCTTTATAAACTGGGAAGAAAGGATCTTGGGACAGATACAAAGCCCAAGAAACACATACACTTAGAACATATCTCTGAGGAACAGATGTTTCCTAATGAAGAATCAATACTAGTGATAACACTATCTACCATAAGACATTTATAGGCATCAACCTGGAAAATAATCTAAAAGAAAAGAAATAGAAAATGACAAAATGCAGAAACAAAATACCACCCCAGACTTCCAGCCCATTCCAGACAAGCCAGGAGACATTGAGACAGAAAAAGTCAGAAGCCATCCACCTTAATATAATTCTGGGAACACTAACTATGCAATTGGACAAGAGAAACAGATAAAAGGAATAAAGATAGGAATGGAAGAAGTTAAATTATCATTATTTTCAGGTGACATGATACTCTGCAGAGTAGACTCCAAAAACTCCACTGAAAGACATCTAGACTTAATAAACAAATTCAGCAGTGTAGCTGGATACAAAGTCCACACTAAAAAATCAACAGCCTTCCTATACATGGGTAACAAACTCACTGAGAGAGCACTTAGGGGAACAACACCTTTCACAAAACATCAAAATAAAAAGAACTGAAAGTTTTCACTCTGAAATCAGGAATAAGACAAGCATGTCCACTATCACCACTCCTATTCAATAGTTCTGGAAACATTAGCCAGAGCAATTAGACAAGACAAAGAAATAAAAGGAATAAAAATAGGAAAGAAAAAAGTTAAAACTTAAAGTTAAATTCTTTGCTGATGACATGATATTCTACATAGTAGACTCCAAAACTCCACTGAAAGACTTCTAGACTTAATAAACAAATTCAGTAGTATAGCTGGATACAAAGTCCACACTCAAAAATCAGCAGTCTTGCTACACATGACTAGCAAACTCACTGAGAGAGTAATAAGAGAAAAACCTTTCACAGCATGTGGAAATAAATGAATTACTTAGGAATCAGTCTAACAAAGGAAGGAGAAAACCTCTATACTGAAAACAACAGTATTCTGATAAAGGAGATGAAGATATCAGAAAATGAACAGATATCTCTTGTTCTTGGGTAGGAAGGAATAAAATAGTGAAAATGGCCATACTCCAAAAATTGTTGTACAGATGTCATACCATCTCAATCAAACTATTACTAGCATACCTCACAAAACTAGAAAAAATATTCCTAAAAGTCATCTGAAACCAAAGAGACCTGGAATAGCAAAGACAGTCCCAGGCAACAAAGGCAAGGCAGGAGGCATCATGATCCCTGACTTGAGATTATACTACAAACCTACTGTGATAAAATTGGCATAGTACCAGGAAAAACTGACCCAAGGCCAATGGAACAAATTAAAGATGCAGACAGAGCTACAAACACACTCAGCCACCTTATTCTGCCAAAAGGTCCAAACCTGTTCACTAGAAGAAAGCATCACAATGCATGACTTGAAATTATACTACAGAGATACTATTAAAAAAACAGCATGCTACTGGGGGAAAAAAGAAAACAAAAACAAACATCAACAACAAAAAAATCTGGACCTGATGATGAATACAACAGATTAAAATACAAATAATTCCAAACACATTTACCCACTTTATCTTTAACAATGGTACCAAACATGTTCACTGGAAAACAGATAGCTTTTTTAATAAATGGTGCTGGAAAAACTGGCATTCCACAAGTTGAAAATGAAAACTAGACCCACATCTATCACAGTGCACTAGACTAACTTAAAATGGATCAAAAACCTCAATGTTAAAACCGAAACACAAAGTCTACTAGAAGAGACAATAGGAAGAATTCTTGAAGATGTAAGCACAGTCAAAGGCTTCATGAACCAATCCCTGATCACATCAGAAATACTATGAAGAATCAACAACTGGGATCTCATCTCATTAAAAAGTTTTTACACAGAAAATTAAATCACCAATGAAATGAAAAGATAAACCACAGAGTAGGGAAAGATTTTAGCCAATTGTTCCTCAGACAAAGAACTAATATTTAGAATACATAAAAAAAGAAAAACAGATTCCCTAAATTAAAAACCCTAATAAAATATTGTCATCTGAGATGAATACATAGTTCTCAGATAAAGAAATATAAGTATGTGAAAATAAATATATGCCAAGTAAATATGTGAAAAAATCTTCAACAGTTCTGGTCATTTGAGAAATGCCACTCAAAACAATGTTGAGATTGCATCTCACTCCAGAAAGAATGGTTACTATCAAAAAAATCAACCAATAGCAAGTGCTAGCAGGGCTATGGGGAAAAAAAAATGAACACTTCCCCACTATTAGTGGGAGTGTAGACTGGTACAACTACTCTGGAAATAAGTGTGGAGATTCCTAAAAAAAACTAGAACTAGAGCTCCCGTTTGACCCAGATATTCCCCTCCTTGGTGTCTTCCCCAAAGAATTAAAAGCATCATATCACAGCTATATATGCATGCCTATGGTAATAGCACCACAGTTTGTAATAGATAATCATAGAAACAGCCCAAATGCCTATGAACTGATGAATGGATAAAGAAGATGTTGCTTAAGTATCATTTTTTTCTTATACAATGGAGTACTATTCTGCCAAAAAGAAAGATAAACTTGAAACATTCCTACATAAGTGGATGCACCTGGAAACATCTTAAGAGAAATAATTGCACACACTTGTGTAAATATTGCATTGTCTCTCTGATGTGAGAAATTGAAAGTGTAAATATGGACCAAAATGTGTAATAGACATTTGAAATATGAAAAAATTGTTCAAAAGGAAAGGGGAACTAGGGAAAGGAGTGGGGGAAAGGAAAGAAGGGAAATGAAAAAAATGAGAAAAGAAGAACAAATAGAAACAAAGATTTTTAAATAAGAAGGAGAAGAGGAGTTAAAGGATGGGGAGTGCACAGGGAAGGAAATGAAATCAAGACATAACATGGACAGGTACAAATTCCCTATGAGGAATGTGATCATTATATATATGTAAATTGTATGAAAAAATTTAATTTTTAAAAATGTGTACTTTTCTTTCATCAAATTTGGTAAATGTTTAAATATTATTAGAATATTTAAA
>NW_004955417.1:18129306-18145200 GCF_000276665.1 Chinchilla lanigera
TCTCTTTCTCTCTCTCTTTGCTGGTCTAGAGTATTATTTTCAAGACAGGATAAATCCTATTAATCTCTCCTCAAGATTATTAATTCTATCCTTTGTCATTTCTACTGCTTTGTTGAGTTCATCTAGTGAACTTTTTAAAATTCTATAATTTATGTTGAATTATTTTATAACTGTATCTTTCCTCAGGTATTCAGAGTTTTTCATTTGTTTCAAGGAAATTAATTAAGAAAATATTGTGTTTAAGCATTTTCATACCTGCCTTAAAACTATTGTCAGATAAATCTTACATAAGATTAATCTCAGTATTAATAACCATTAATTGCCCTTTGAAAATCAAATTTTCTTGCTCTTGGTAAAAAAGAATTTTCAACTGTCCTGGACACTTGCCTGTTATATTAAGAGACACTTAGTCTTACTTAAGTCTTCTACTATAGTAGACAGGCATCCTATTTAGGTTTGGAATGCATTTCTTAGCCTATCTGGGGGTGGGGGTGGGGTTCCCTTTCAATGACAATTTAAAGTTCAGTACACTGGCCCTGTCACTTTTCCTGCATTTTTTCACTGGTGCTCCTGAGGTTCTCCCTGATCACTCCCTGCTAGTTTTGCTACAGCAACCAGAAGGATTATCCCCCTAGGATTTCTTTCATTAGAGGAGAGACTGTTAGAACTAGGAAGAGGAATATGTTTTCTAGTCTCTACAGTGCCGGCTGGTCATTTTCTGTTGGAGAGACACTGCTTGCCTCCATGGGTGATTTTTGTATCAACTCCTCTCATCAGAATTTTCTTACTGTTTCCAAAATTTATTGAATTGTTCTCTATCCTATTTAATCCTATGAAACAATTATTTTCACAATATATTAATTGGCAATTAGCCATAGAAACTTTTCTGCCTGCTCATATATTTAATTAGGGAATTCAGTGACAGAACTTCCAACATTTAACTCCTTAAAATTTATAATACTTAGTCTCAAAAAGAAAGACTTTTAAATTTATTAAAATGTCAGTAGTTCATTAATAATTTTTGTGTTATTCACTTATTAAAAATGAAATTTAAAATTTTGTACTAACTTGATGTGTTTGGACACATTGATGGCATAAACCTCAAGTGGTAAGACAAGTAGAGGTAACAGCATGATGTAGCCATAAATCCATTCATTCTCAAATATGGAGAATAATGAAATCCACAGAGTTAAGTTTTCTGCGTCTCCATCAGGGAGACCAGGGTTCAAATTTTGACCCTCTTATGTCCTCATTATAGGAACACCACTAATTTACATAACACCTTAGAACTCCTATTATTGAATAGTGAATAACATGTGCCTCTAGGTAACTATAAGTCTTAGATAATTAAATGCAAGCCATTTTCTTTTATCAATTCTCACTCATTGCCATTAAGGAAAAAGTGTTAATCACCTCTGCCCTATTTGGAATAAAGGGTGCATTCTCCATGGTTAAATCAGCCATGACTTTGTTACAGAGAATTTAAACTGGGACATTGCTATTTTTTCCTCCTTTGAATTAAAAAAAGTCAAATTTCTAGGAGCTTTCAACTATTTATGCCTGAAAAATTAGAGCAAGGATGTGACCCAAGTTTAG
Source organism: Chinchilla lanigera (assembly GCF_000276665.1). NCBI lineage: Eukaryota > Metazoa > Chordata > Mammalia > Rodentia > Chinchillidae > Chinchilla > Chinchilla lanigera. The sequence continues at coordinate 18,130,903 of NW_004955417.1, forward strand.
AGAAAGCGGCACACGGAAATTACTCTGAGATTGCATTTTGAACAGCCGATTTAGAAGGAATTGGCATTTCATAGAGAGACAGCAATAGTATCTTAATTGAATGAGAAATGAAAGGAAGTACTGAATAGCCCCATTAAATGTCCCATTATCTTACCTGATGAAATTATCTTCTTTTAAATTAAGATTTACAGTTTTACAATATTCTTCTGTCTAAATATTATTCCTTTAAAGGAAATTAATAATTTAATAACATTTCAAAATGATTTATTTTGAGAAGCTATCTGTGTTCTGTTGACTCAAAAGAAATTAAGTGCAATGAGTGGTTTTAAACATTTTCTTGTACAGTTTCACATCCTTCTGCTGGGCACCCTGCAGTTTAATGAAATCATCTGCTTCATCAGAACTCAATGAAATTCAGTCTCTCCGGTTCCTCTCATGTTAAATCTTTGCCTATAAAACTAAATCAGTGCAAGTTTTCATTCCCAAATTTTTCAGAAAAAAACTTAATACAAGACAGGATAACTCACTGTATAGTTCTATAGAATTACTTTAGGGTCCTGCTTCTGTATTTTTCTTCTGATTCTTAGATAAAGTCTGATTTGTCAGATCATTGAAGGAACCACTAAATGAACTGGAAAGGCATATGTGTTTTGAGATGACACCATTTATGCATACATTCATTCATCCGTTAAGTAAAAACTTACCCAGGAGCTATTCCTGGCCAGGCAAGCTTTTATGTACTTAGAATCCACCAAGGAGGAATATCTCAAATAAAAGTTTCATTCTACTTTGTATTATCTTGATGGTAACAGAGACAGAATTTCAATAGTAAATGAATATGAAATGAATTATAATTTTAGAAGTAATTTAATATTATAGAGAGAATGATAGCTATGAAAATAATTAAATTCAGCTAGATGTGGTGGCACACACCTGTAATCACAGCATTAGGGAGGCTGAGGCAGGAGAATCACCATGAGTTTGAGGACAGCCTGGGCTACATAGGGAGTTCAAGGCCAGCCTGAATTACATAGCAAGACCTTGTCTCAGAAAAAAAGGTAAGAATTAAATGCTAGGAAACCATTCAAATTTAATATTAAACATATGAGAAAGTGGCATCTGAACATGACTTGAAGTAAATAAAGGTAAAACACAAGTATACATCTGGGAAAAGAATAACAGAGGCAAAGGGAATGAATAAAATAGAATTTCTAACCATGTTTAATGTGGGTGTGTTATTTTTATTTACAGGAAACCTTAAGAGTACAGAGCAAGTGAAATATTATAAAAATGGTGTATTACTGAAGATATCATAGGATAAAAAAATCAAGTTGCACCATGATTCTGAAAACCATTATTAGCTGTAGGATCCAGCCTATGAGTTTGTCCTTACCGGGATTTGGGAACAAGGATGAAATACAGAGAGACACAGAGTTAGTTCAGAATGTGGAGGATGGGGGTTCTTGTCTCTTGTGGACAGAGCACACCTAGCATCTGGATCACCTTGCCTTTACTCACTTCGACACATAAAGAAGCAATTAGTGTAACACAAGAATTCATTTGCCTCCCACCATCCGTAATGCATATCTGGTAAAGGACCGGATCTCAGTTGTGTTGACTTTTCCCTTGAATCTGCATCCTGTCAGCACACTTACATACAGACAAAGCAGCACAGCTTGCTTCTTTTTTCCTTTGTGCTCACAAAGGAGGTCAGTTAGGCCTCAATCCTCCCTATCTGATCTCCCACAGTTATGCTTTAACAATTGTTCTTATTCTTAGTGCAACAGAAGATTTTATGTGTATTGAGACCTGGCCAGTCTTCTAATCCCTTTGGCAAATGTATGGTAAACAGTAAAGTACAATAGACAAAAGTAATATGGCAAACGGGGGTCTGGGAAGATCAGACCTCTTGTGGATAAGACTCCAACTTCTCTGAACTGGTCCTCACTTATTGAGTCCATAACACGTCATGGGACGTGCAGGGAAGTGCGGGGAATAAGTAAGGCAAAAAGGCATAAAAGTGAGCAAGGTCTCGTCAAAATGTAACAAACACATCCCAAGCAGTAAATCTTTGCTCAGTGAGGATCCGTTTTGTTTCTGAGGTTGGCAGTAGTCACCCTGGAATTCTGAGGGAGAGTCACTGTCTTCAGCTGCAGTGTTATCTTGCCTTCAGAGACATACAGTGTCACAGACCACTACAAGACTCTACTATGACCATTGGCATGGAGAGTTTGTTTCTTCATGTCAGCCTCTTGCTCCTCAGGCAAGTCACTTAGGCCTGGGATAAAATCACAAATTAATATAAAAAGCCAGCTGATTAATTCTAAAGCCTTCCCAGTATCACCTCAATATGGTCTCCATCATTTGTGGGATTTTAAACAAAAAATGTCCTGACATAACTTAAATTTACAACTTTTATTTCCTGTTTTTGGGTGTGGGGGTTCTTTTCTGGTACCAGGAATCAAACTCACAATGTTGTGCTTCCCAGGTAGGTGCTGTACCACTGAGCTAAATCCCCAGCCCTTATTTCCTTTTTTCTGTTTCCTTCACTGGCATGTTTTCTCTGTAAGGAATTGATGAAAGACCTCATATGACCTACTGAGAGATTATTGTAGAAATCTAAGAGAGAGATAATCATATTTCTGAGAGTTTGATATTAGCAGTAAAGTAGACAAAATGTGATTTTTGGATCAATGTTAAATGTGGAATGATTAATGTTGCTGATAAATTGTGTTTAAATAGAAGAGAAGAGAGTCAATACGATACCGCATGCCTTGGTTTGACTATCTAGAGGGAGAGATTACTTTTACAGAGATGGGGAAGATGGGTGCAGCTAAGATCACCAGCTTAGCAGTTACCCAGATACGTGGCACTAGTCCTTCTTTATACACAAGCTGCATGCACATATGATAGAAAACACAAAGGGAACCTTGTAGGATTTTTTTCTTTGCACATGTGACTTAGGATATTTAGATGCTCAGGATAATTTAGCCTTATATTTGCTTCTGTGATACTCTCCAAATTTTGTCAATCCTATTCATAGGAAATATTGCCTACTTCCATAATAATAAGCCATTCCATAACAATAAATTACAAAGAATACATAGCTATCTATATCGAATGAGATGAGCATATCAGTTAAGATTTCTGTATAAGCTATGATGCTGATAAGTACAAATTGTTAGGATGACTGTTAAAAATTGGAAAAAATTTCCAAAGAATTCATTTTAAAAATTATAATAAACATGTTTGCTACCAATAACATAATCAAGAATACAATTTGAATTGGACCACATGAACAATATTCTGCATTTTTTGTTAATCATGTCCTGAGCACTTTAGGATCACCAGTTATAGGACATTTTTTTTTGTTGCTTCATAATAAATGATAAAATGTTTAAGCAACTTTTACATATATTCTGTGGGGTAAGATTTATATTGAAAGAGGGCCAGGGAAATAGCCCAGCGGCACAAGCACCTTCCTGGCAAGCGCAAAGTCCTGAGTTCAATTCCTGGTACCAAAAAAAATATTTATATTGAAAGATTTCTAGGGCTTTTTCTTTGCTTCCATTGGCATTTCCAATCAGGATATTTCTTGTAATACTTCTAAGGAATATCGTAAAATATTGGAAAACAATGATGAAGCTCTTCGTTGCAGAACATGTATGTGCTGCTTAGAATGTCAAGCTGCAGCTTGTGTGTCACTGAAAGCATAACAGTTACAAATGATGAGAAATAGCCTATATAAACTGTGACATTTTTTAAACTAAATGTTTAGCACCGTGACCCTACTCTCAGATCCAGCATATTAGGGGAGTGTCCTATGTTTCCAGGGCACCGTTCCTGGTCAACCATGGGTACTGTCCTTACTCTGCCCCTGGTTGCTAAAATAGATGTCCAAGTGGTTAATTTGGCATTAAAACCTGTTAGGCAGTGTCAGATGTTACTCAGCACTCTTGGTTTCTGGCTGCCTGTAGCGACTGCAAAATGTGCTCATAACCTTCATTGTAACCTACTGAGCAACTGTACAAAATGCTGTGTGTGGCCATAGATAAACTACACTGGAATTGCAGGCTTTGTTTACATGCCACCAAGGAAGAACTTACCCAGTAAAGAAAGGAAGGCTACAAATGATATGCTAATCAGTAGTTTCATATTGTACAGAAGCAGAGTTGAATTAGGAATTAAATTTTTCTTCATGTGAAATTCTTTTGTCTCTTGCTACCATTACAAACTGAATCCTACTCTGATCAAAATTTTTAAAGGAAAGTCAAATGTAGTATGTGTCACATTATGGTAACTGTTTTTTCATCTGTCATAGTTTAACACAAATAATGAAGTGCTGTGAAAGGATTCATACACACTGCATGAAGTTAATAAAAGCATGTTAATATTTAAAAGCAGAAGAGCATAATTTGTACAAAAACATTTTCACAATTTATTGATTGTTACAATGCTTAAATTGGTTTGAATATGAGCATTTTGATACAATCTTCTAAATATAGTTTTAAAACATATTTTTAATTTCTTAATTTTTATTCCTTAATTTTTAAACAAATTGGTTTCAGGTATTCATGATGAATAAAGACCAAGAAAAATTTCTGTTATGTTTTTGTTTTTTCCCTGGGGACTGAACCCAGGGTCTTTCCACTAAGCTACATTCACAGCCATTTTATACATTTTTTTTTTTACAATTTTCAGACAGAGTCTTCCTAAGTCAAGTAAAATACACCTTCCTCAGCCTTCTGCAATGCTGGTTTTGCAGCATTTCAAGAAGAGTTTATGGTTTGTAGAACTCCTGAGAATTTCTGGGCATTCTGAGTTCTCGTTTCTGAATCACAAAGAGTAACATCTGCTAGGAATTTGGAAACATCACTCTGGTTTAATGCTCTTTGTGGTGTAGGGCAAGACTAAGTGCTGCCACTCCAGAGAGGCACAACCCTACACGTGGCTGCATGTTCTATGGTAGTATGGACCAAAGCCTGCATGTGTACAGGGGCATAGGCAAGGCTGTTCCATCTGGACGGGGTGGGCTACAGTGAGAATGTTCTTCAAGGTTGAGGAGCATTCCAGGAAATCCTATATAGATTAAAATACTTATGTAGGTTAAAATGGTTTTGATAATGGCTCAAGGAAATGACAGCTTCATTTGATTTCTCTCTGTTAGTAGCAATTTTATAGAATCCAAGAAAGTGAAGTTGAAATGGAAAGATAAAATTGACACTTGATAAAAGAGGCTTGGTTAGAAAGGAAAATTGTTTCAGAGACAATTACATGTATTCAGCAAAGCATTTCCTTTTCCAGCAGACAGTAAATCTTTCAGTGCTCCCTCGCATTCAAATCCTCTCAGCACTTCATGCTCCTCCCATCTGCGGGGCAGAAGAGGAGGCGCCAAGATGGTGGACTCACAGTGTGGAGAGTGGAAAAGGTGTCACGGTGTGGATACATGGTATGGAGGAGGCCTGGACCCTAGGTGTGCTGCTTGGTGAGCAGTTGCTCTGGGGAACCCCCTGGTTGGGACCAGCATTGTGGTTAAAAAGCAAGACTTTAAAATAGTGCTCCGGGATGGCTTGTCCCCCAGGCATGGTCTGAGCTCTTCTGACACCGTGCCCTTCATTACTCTTCCTGGAGTGGCAGCTCATGCGAGCCTGGGGAAAGTCACTGTAGATGACAGATGTAAAGACGTTCTGAGTAACTACACAATGAGGGACATCAATACTGTCATGTGTGTTGTACACTATGGGAAGTGCATTTCCTAAACTAGGAAGTAATGTATGCACTAAGAAGTCACCCTGGAAAGCCAGGCTGAATAGATTCTGCCGCCATGCTGTTACTGCACCAACAACAGCTGAACTTTTTTCCCCGCTGTATAGGTTTTCTTTTCACTCTATTGGTGATTCATATTTCTGTGCAAAATGTTTTTAGTAAGATGAGATCTCAGTGGATTCTTTGCAATATTTCCTATGTTATCAGGGTTTTGTTCATGAAATCTTTGCCTGAACATATGTCTTAAAGAGTTCCAGTTGTTCTCTCTTCCAGCAGACTTAGTGTTTTCCACCATAATATTTAGATCCTTGATTCATTTTGATTTTAGTTTAGTGCATATTGAGAGACATGGGTCTATTTTTACTCTTTGAAGTGTGGAAAGGCAGTTTATCCAGCACCTTTTATTTTATTTTATTTTATTTTATTTTATTTTAAAGAGAGTAGTAAAGAAAAAAAATGATAGAAACATGCCAACATCACAAACATAAATAAAACAAAGCATGAACATTAAAAGTCCAACACTAGTTGTTAAAGATGCTATTTTTCTTCCAGGGAACATGTCTGGTTCTTTTGTCAAAGACAAAGTGACTCAATAAGATACAGACAAATAGAATATAGCAAGCCATCAAGAAAATTATACATCATGCCGAAATAAGATTCAGCCCATGAATTCAGGGATAGTTCAACATATGCAAATCAATAAATATAATATACAATATCAACACAGCCAAAGACATAAATCACATGATCATATCAATAGACATAGAGAAATCATTTGAAAATGTCCAACACCCATTCATGATAAAAGCCCTACAGAAAATTAGAATAAATAGTCTCTACCTCAATCTGACAAACTAACAGCTAACATTCTGTTACACGGTCAAAAACTGAAAACTTTCACTCTAAAATCAAGAACAAGATAAAGATATCTACTTTCACCACTTCTATTTAATATAGTTCTGGAAACATTAGCCAGAACAATTAGACAAGAGAATGATATAAAAGGAATAAAAATAGGAGAGAAAAAAGTTAAAACTTAAAGTTAAATTATTTGCTGATGACATGAAACTCTGAATAGTGGACTCCAGAAACTCCACCAAAAGACTCCTAGATTTAATAACCAAATTCAGTAGTGTAGCTGTATACAAAGTTAACACTCAAAAATCAACAGCCTTCCTGTACCTGAGTAACAAATTCACTGAGAGACTAATAAGGAAACACTTTTCTCAATACATGAAAATAAATGAATTACTTAGGAATCAGTCTAACAAAGGAAGGAGAAGACCTCTACACTGAAAACTACAGTACTCTGAAAAAGATGAAGAAGATATTAGAAAATGAAAAGATATCTCTTGCTCTTGGAATAACTAACGTAGTAAAAATGGCCATACCCTCAGAATTGTTGTATAAATTTAATGCAATCCTAATCAAAATATCATTAGCATAATTCACAGAAATGGAGAAAACAACTCTGAAATTCATTTAAAATCAGAAATCCAGAAGAGCAAAAGCAATTTTGGGCAACAAAGGCAAGGAGGAAGGCATCACAATCCCTGAGTTGAAAATATGGTATAGAGCTACTGTGATGACAGCAATACAGGGCTGGGTATGGTGGAGCATGTCTGTAATCCCAGCACTGGGAAGCTGAGGCAGGAAGACTGCTGTGAGTTCAAGGCCAGCCTGGGCTACACAGTGAGCTCAAGACGAGCCTGAACTGCATAGCAAAATCCTATTTAAAAAAAAAAAAATCCCAGCATGGTACTGGCAGAAAAGGAGACCTGGAGATCAGCGTAATCAATTAAAAGATGCAGAAACAACTACAAAAAACACTAAGTTGATCTCTTTGAACAGGCACACCATGAATGCTTTCTTGTGCTGCTTGACAGTTTCCACACTTTAACTTGTGAAGGGTCGGGTTCTATTGATTCCTGAGATGCCCTCAAGTCATCTTTGCCATTGTCCTGGTACAAAGTGTGTGGCTTCTTCTTAATGCTAATCCTTTGGGACCCATGTTCCTACTTCTCCCTACTTTGCAGGAATTCTCTTTCAGATGAAAGTGTGAAGTTTTCATTGTTATTTTTTGCTCTTTATTCTCATTATAAATCTGGCTAAAAGTTGCCAGCGGTACCCATTCCAGAGTTTAACATTGGGCTGTTTTGAAACTTCTTGTAGCAGAATAATTAGTTGACCTTTTTCCATCTCAGTCTCTTGCAAATTCTTAGCGCATGGGGAAAATTTAGACAACTGTTCTGACATTGTGTAACACACATGTCCTCTCATTTAACTGCCACTGGAGTCCTTGTCCCCAATGGAAACCTCTTGACTATGTCTTTACTGTTTGCATTCTTATCACCATTCAGTCTTCTGAGCTCAGACATAAATCTCTCATCAAGCTTGGTTTACGGCATTCTATGTCGTATTTACCAGACTCCTGTGAAATTTCCAAGGCCCTCTTGGAAATCAGTTTCATAGGCTTTTACATCACAGGGCCAGGTACAGAAACAGGAAGTAGAGAGAGAAGGTGGAGCCAAAGACCAGTGACAAAATGAACTGAAGAGGACTGGGCATAGCGGTGCTCATATGTAATCCAGTTACTCTGTGAGGCTGAGCGGGGAAGGCACTGATCACAAGTTTGTGCCCAACTTGGGCAATGGAGATACTTAGCAAGACTCCACCTTAAAATAAAAAATGTCAAAAGGGGGCAAAGGATGTAGCTTAGTGCAAAGGCCCTGGGTTCAATTCCTGTTAACACCTAGTGTTGTCAGTGGTGATGAAGAAGAAAACCCACAGACAGTGTATGAAAGTGTTACTTATGCTGTAAGTAAATGATTTCCATCTCCAAAACTGAGCAGAATTTGATTAATTTGGGAGATAATGTTTTCAATGGAAAAAGAAGCAGAATTTAGACAAGTGAAGTTTTACTTAGTAGGATAGAGTTTAGTTGAAGACAAGGACCTCTGGGCAAATGACAGTGCAATGGCAACAGAAAGACTGAAAGTATCACCCAGGATTTGGAGGCAGAATGGGCCCTGAAATGGAATCTATTATCCTTCAAAATGTCAGGCCTCCAAAGCCTAGGGAGGTTTTTGTGGGGTTCCAAAGGGGAAGAACAGAAGTACAGTACTCAGCTTCTTTGATTGGTTCTTACAATATGCATCACAGTGACCAGCCGTCTGTAGGAAGCAGAAGTAACAGGAACTGTTACCTTGGCAACTGAAGTATGCTGGTGAGCCAGGGGCTCTTTCTCCTACAATAGGATTGGTGGGTAATACTAAGAGCCAGAAACATGAAAAAAAGAATCTTTCCCATGATGCAATCTGTTTTTCTATGTTAACAGTAATCGTTTATCAAGCGTTATATGCCTTACATTGTTCAGAGATAGTTATATAAATTAACAAATTAAATTCACAAAAATCTCATTATGCAGGTAGTGTTCTTAAACTAAATCTGTGAGGGGACAAACTAAACTGTGACACACACAGACAGACACACACACACACGAGTCACTATTGTACCCTTGTTATACCCAGAAATTTTGACTTCAGAATCTCTACACAATCATACAGCTACTGTGAGCAATAAAGAAAATTAATTTTCTTTAAAATGTGGATAAAATTGGAAATGAGACATACATTTAAAAGTAGAAGTTTTGAAGCTCAGACTCTTTCTAATATGATGATGTTTTGTTGATTTTTTTTTGTTTGTTATGAGTTTTTAAAAGTTTTATTAGTTCATGTTTGCAATACATGAGGTTTCTTTTCATCTCAGGGAATAGTTACATGTACAAAACAAGCCTTGTTTCCTTTTTATTCCCCCTCCTCCCCAACCACATAGCTCAGCCCATTGCTAACTTCCCTTCCCCTCTTTTTATTATTATTTTTAGTTCCTCTTACAATAAAAAGTGGATATTTTTGAATTGATTAATGAGGAGACATTACCTAAAATGAAAAAATATTATATGCCTCTTAGGTATTAATTGTATTACATTTATTCAAAATTTTAGAATTTTCTTTGGGATTGATTTCCATGTTCCTAAGTATATAAAGAAACACTGTGTAATGCCTTTTTGTATATGTTTTATATCTATTTTTATTTAATACTTTACTTTGTGTTTGATGCTATCAAAAGTAACATTCTCAGAGGGATGTACTGGGGAAGCTCCCAAGGAGCTGTTGAGCAAATCTGCCTATAATGGATTGCTTCCCACAGAGGCTGAACTTCAGAAAGCACAGAGTAATACAAATCTATTTTAAATTTGTCACAAAAGTGAACGCCTAGGTAAGCAAAGCTCATCTTTACCCATCAAGCCAAATTTCTTTGAAAAGTATAGTACTTTAACAAATGACATGATACATTGCCAGAGTAGCACTCGCTATTTAAAGAGCAGTGATGGACAGCCACAGTCAGGTCTCTGAGCTCAGCATCAGGGAAATGCAGAGAATGTGTCAGCCATAGCGATTTTTGCTCCAGATTCCTTTCCCATGTTCCAACGTGAATCTTTCTCTCAATCTGACCAGCACGAATGCATTTGCTACATTTTTTTTTTTTTCTTTTTTTACTACCAGGAATTGAGTTCAGGACCTTGCACTTGCCAGACAGGTACTGTGCCCCTGAGCCATCTCCCTGGCCCTACTTATTTCTTTTCTATAGCCCTTCAGTTTATATTTACATTTCTTGAGTAATCCATATGTATTTTTTATTGTGATATTTTATTGTGAGCTGATCATAAAGTATATGATTCCAGAATCACTTTCTCCCAGTATATTTGGGGATCTAGGAATCCCAAGTTATCTGGAAGGAAGCGTTCTAAGAGTGTTACCTAGAGCTAACCATACAGATTCAGCCTTGGCAAGGTCTCTTTGCTCTGAAGCTCATTGAAACATCAGTTCCTTCCTAGTCTGTAGTCTTTAAGGGGGTCCACAGGATGTTGGAGAAGAAAATGTTTTCTCTTCAAATTAAGGAAATGGATGAAGAATCCTCTAGACACCTACTTAGTGTGCTTGTTCTGCAACTCATAAGTGTATCACAGGGACTGAGAACAGAGTATTTTTCTCTACTTTCCAAAAATAGTCTAGAAGGTGAAATTAGGTGGGAGGAAAAAAGTGTATGAAATCAGTGATGCAGAGGAGCTGCACCTGTGTAAATATGAATGCAGCATAGTGGGCCCAGCTGAATGGAGCCCCCAGGGTTCTGTTAGAGGACTGCCTCCTCATGGAACCTCATGAGAAGCTGATGGCAACCTGAAGAAAGGGACAGTTCAGCCAGCTGCAGAAGGGATCAGCTGTAAAATATAACACAGTGTAGAAATCAAGTAGGAGAGTTTTAGACAACACGTACAACTGCCCTATTATGAGAAATGTCATCAACTAAATATTCTCCACATTCAAGATAATCAAAACCAGAATTCAGCTGGGTTGAACTGAAATGAAACCTTTCTTCTCACTTACTTTTCCACAATTTTGAGGGTTCTAGTAGAACCCAGAGCAGCAGATGAGGAAAGAAGTAGCACAGGAAAAGTAGATAATAAGACAGGAAGGAATCTCTCGTCTGTCACTGCAGATTTTCAAATGGGAAGCAGCTGTCATGGTCTTCAATTACATGTGCCCCAACAGCATCCTGTGTGCAAAGTGGGCTTTGGCAAGGTGACTGGATTATGGGTGCCATACTTCAGTGTGATGCTAGAGGTAGGGCTGGTCTGCAGAGGGTGTCATAGGAGCACGCCATGGAGTGGGTATCTCTCTCTCTCTGTCTTCTCCCTTTGCACTTGCATCTTGACTGCCATGGTATGAGAGTCTTCTCCTCCCCTCTGCCCTGCTTCCACATTGTGGGGCCTTGAGTCAAAATGGACTAAAACCGTGAGCCAAATAAATGTTTTCTTCTTTAAATTGCAGGGATCCGGTGGTTGTACCAGGAATGGAGAAATTGACTAAGACAAGCCACAGTGATTAAAATGCAGATGATGTCCTAAGGTTTCAATATATGTGCATATTACTCTCAAGAGATATGCAGTCTCCTGCTTCTGGAGTAGGTAAGTACCTAAATGGAGATCATATTGCCCAATCTTTCTTGTCACTAGGTGTGTGTCCATAAAATCACTTTATTCGAAAAGAGTTTCAGTATCAATGACTCACAGGACACTGACTTCATCTTTGTAAAGTGAATTGAGGTTCCTGTTTTTGTTGGTTTTGCCACCTGTATGTCAACTTACAAAGGAAGCCTGAAAATATGGTGAATCTTTAAATGTTTATAAAAAAAATTCCATGAATTTGAGACCAGCCTGTTTCTGAAATGTACAGAAATTTAAAAGCTCAATCGTAGAGTCAGTAAACTATTATGCTATATCTATCATTCATGATGGTATCTGTGGAGATTCCTGCATGCTGCTACATATATATTAGTGAGTTCAGGCCTTTTATTACCAAATCTAAGTGAATTTCTATTAATATGTAATAATATTTTATACACTCTCCTGTCATTTGAAACTTATCTTCAAACTTGCTTGAATAAATAAATAACTTATGAAAGTTATTCTATAATGTCTTTGTGGACACATTATTATTTTTCTTGTAATAATACCTGAAATTGGCAATGCTGCATCATACTGTTCTTTTTTTTTTTTTTTTTCTGTCTTTTTGAGACAGGGTCTTGCTCTGCAAGGCTGGCCTTGAGCTTACTTTGTAGTCCAGGCTGGCCTCAAACTTGCAATGATCCTCTTGCCTCAGCCTCCCAAGTGCTGGGATTACAGGCATGTGCCACCACACCCGGCTTCATACTGTTCTTATATATTTAATTTTATAAAAATAAAAAGCAGCTTTTTTCTAGGTGATTGCTCATTTTGGTATCTATACCATCAGCATATGAAAATTTCAAGTGGTGCTTACATATATTTTTTTGAATTTCAGTCATTATAGTCTCATAAACATAGTCTTTTAAATTTCAATACTGCACAAACTTTTCTAGTCCATATTTACAAATTGTATTTCTTTAATGGTGGATTTGAATGATGTATTTCCTCACTTCTATTGTTTATTTTTGTTATTGATTTGCAGGAATTTAAATATATATATATATATATACACATGTGTATGTGTCATTATTTTTTGAATTGTGAATTAAATTTTATTTTCCACATGTATATAAATTGTTCAATCAATTTCCTTAATGATATTTTTGAATAATAATAATAAAACATATAAATACATATAATTCATATAGAATTCTTTTATCTGATATTTGCTTTTTTCTTTTTTTTTGGTCTTTTTGAGACAGGGTTTCACTAGGCTGGCATTGAACTCACTTTGTAGCCCAGGCTGGCTTCAAACTCGCAGTGATCCTCCTACCTTAGCCTCCCAAGTGCTGGGATTACAGGTGTGTACCACCATACTCTTTAAAATTTTTTTTTAATTTGGATTAAAAATTCATTACTTTTTTAAAATTTAGAGCTTGACCAACTCTACCCACAAACATTAGTATTAAGTGGCAGATATTTCAAAAATTAGCAAAGTCCAATGTACTGACAATTTTAAATTTTATCCTCACTTTGCTTCCTCTGCCGAGAACCTTTTCTTCATGAAAGTTATAAATAATTTTCTCTCTTTCAAATTAATTTATAGTGTGGATATACTTCACCTGAATGTTTCTGTATGAGAAATCTGTACAGAATTTTCTGTATAAAATTTTCTGTGTGTGTTTATGTCTGTTGTTGGTCCAGCCCAAATATTTTTTAAAATTAATTAATTTATTGGTCAAAATTAAGCAAAAATCAAAGAAGTTAATTGTATCTTCTAGCATATTTAGTATTATTTCTAGTGGATTTATTCTTGACTGTACATATTTTATCCTGTCAATCATTTTATTATTGTGCTTTTATAGTTAATTTTGTAATCAGGATCCTTAAAATATCCAATTTTGTTGTTTTTTCTATTTGTTTAGACTGGCTTTACCGAATTACATGTGAAGTTTAGATTCTATATTGTATTGGAAACATTGGAACAAAGCAAAAACAGATGAGAAACCATGCTGGAAATCCCACACACATTCTGAGACAAATATGGGCAATTGAAAATCCATTCGCTCCTCAAGCTTGGAGGAAGAGAACAAGGATCACTCATCAAGTGAGCCCATGGGCTACCAGAGAAGTCTTGATGAATAAATGAAATCTAAAATCTGGTCAGGAGAGGGATTTCCTGGTGCAAATCCCCTTCATTTTTCCCATGTGTTCTTCCTGGTGCTCCCATGGTGGGGTTAATTCACCTCCACAACCTGCCTCTCATGTGCTTCCTTATAGGCAGGACATCTTCACTTGGGTACTTGATCTTGCTGCCAGTGATGTGGCCAGTGCCACAGAAGTAACAGGTGATCAGTTCTCAACCGTCAGTGTCCCTGATGCTTGATTATTCTACCACACAGGCCAAGGGACAACTCCTATGATCGCCATGGCCTGGCTGCCAACTATGTCCATGCTTTCTCTCCAGAGTACCTGGGAAATCAATTCCACCCTGCATGCGAGCCCTCTCTCTGCCTGTCCTGTCC
>NW_004955417.1:18145548-18162643 GCF_000276665.1 Chinchilla lanigera
TCAAAAGTATAAGGGACTGGGAATTGTGTATATTTCTTCCACTAGTTATCAATTTTCTTTATATTTTTAATGTCTATATTGCCATGCAAATCAAAAAGTAGTGACATAATTTTTAAATGAAAAAAGTAAAAAAGTAAATAGGTTTTAAAACCTGATTTAAGATACTATATAATAGTACAATAGTAGTTACTCAATTGTACTTGGTTTTTAAGTGTGTTATAACAGTCCTAGCACTCAGGAGGCTGAGGCAAAACGATCACCACAGGTTTGTGGTCAGCCTGGACTATATAGTGAATTCAAGCCTGGCCTGACTCACACAGCAAGGCCTTGTCTCAAGGAAAATAATAAAATAAAATAAAATAAAATAAAATAGATTGAATGCAGTGTATTTTTAATATAAGCTAAATAATCTTAAAATAGCTCTAGAGAGAGAAATTGAGACTGTTCTAATATTAACAAAAAGTTCCAGAATAACAAAATGTATTTCTGATTAAGAATTGGAAATGGAATGCCGAGGGTTTAGCTCAGTGGCATAAGACCCTGCCTGGCAAGCTTGAGGTCATGAGTTCAATTCCTGGTACCAAAAAAACAAAAACAAGAAAAAAAGAATTGGAAATGGAGTTTATAAGAATAGAAGTGTTATGTACCCTTACCAGGAAGAAATACGGTATATACACTTACATGGATAATTTGATCAGTACAATTGGAATATTCAGTATTCTTTCCCTAGACAAATATTTTTCAGTGCTGAATATATGCCACTCTCTAAACTCATCGTTAGAAATGCAGTAGTTAGCTGGCTGGAGAAGACCCCTGCTTTTTTTCTCTGAGTGTTCTCTGGAGCACATCCATGGAAAGCACATGATCTGGACTGAGATTTTCTTGATTAAAAGCAGCTCAGCCTCTTGCAGGCTTTTATTTTTTTTTAAATTTTGTAGAGAAGGGGCTGGGGATTTAGCTCAGTGGCACAGAGCTTGCCTGGCAAGTGCAAGGTCATGAGTTCGACTCCTGGTACTGGAAAAAAAAAAGAGAGAAAAGAACAAAAACAAAATAACAAAAACAAAGACAAAAACAAAAACAAAACAATACAAAAATAATGCAAACGCTACAGAATTTCAAAACAAAATGATAGGAGATTAACAATGGTTGTTGTATTACACATTGTTGTCTTCAAAATAGTTGCTCAGATTACCAGATGCAGGCATGCAAAATTGGCCAAACAATTAAATGCTGTTTCATTAAACCAACAGAAATCAGTAGTACAATCATTTTAACTATCTTGTTTGTATATATATTTTCATTTCCTTCTTTCTTGCTTTTCTTCTTTCCCTCATTCCAGTTCTTTCCTTCTGAGCAGTTTCTTTCCCTTTCACAATTTCTATTGTATCTTTAGGATTTTATTTATTCTTTTGGTTACCAACACTAGGGAGATGATATAATATTTACACATGTGAGTCTGATTTATTTTACTTATGAGCACTTACATGCCTTTTGGGCAAATGATTTTATCTCTCTGAGCCTCAGTTTATTTGGGCTACTTAAAAGCTACGAAGATGTAAATGGAAATTCTGTAACTAAATAAACAATTTTTAAAATAAAAATTCTTTGTAGGAAAATAGCAGATGGGAAAAGTCAGAAGACCACATCTAAGAGCTTGAGAGAAGATAAATGCTATTTGTGGAACACAGAGAGAAATAGACCCTCTGTGGAAGAGAAACATGTTTGTGTGCTGGGTTTCAACACGCAGTTCATTGTTAAATTTGTAACTGTTTAATATGAAGTGTCCAAGTTTCCCCTACAGACAGTTTGAATATAGTAACACCAACATACCAACATTACTGGAGACAAGACTTTACAAAGGACACCAAAAGGGAACAGAAGTTTTAAACATCTTCCTGCATTACTCGTTCAAATTAATGTGGAGATGTCAGCCCTTAATACGACAGAAGCTAGCAGCCTTCTGGGGCTTTTATTCATGGATATGTTTGTATCCTGGAATGTTGAGGGAAGATTCACGTGACTTATCTTTGTGATAACAGTTTCAATTTTTTCTTAGAAGTCATCTCAATAAGATTTATTTGAGGTAGAAGTCTTAACTTACACAATATTATTGGATAATATATCCATGCTTCAATAAGGAAAAGGCTGAAACTTCACTTAAGGAAAACATTTACATTTAGTATCAACGATTATTTTTGTTTGATCAAAACCAGTGTTAATTAACCTGATGCTTACTTTATTAGTGTTTTTTGGCAATGGTAGTTTATATAAATATAAATGATATCTATTATATATATTATACATGTATACATGCATATGTAGATATACACATGGGTAAGGAAGTTTATTTTATTTTGTTATGCAATATGGATTAAAACATATTGGTATATATATACAGGAACGTGTAAAGAAGCTTCCTTTTACCATTTTAATATATACATCCATAATTCTAATAAGCATTTTTACAGAATGTTGAACAATGGTTTACAAAGCATGGAAAGTAAAATTAGAATTGTCTAGCTTGCAAGGAGTAATTTTTCATATTTTCTGACTGCTTAATCTTTTTAATATTTTTGCACTCTGTAAAGGATCACATGTCTTGGAAATCCTACTTTGTTCATTTAGAAACTAGAAAATTTATTCTCTCAATTATCATTTCTTCTGTGGTACTTACAAGTGATGTGAATTCCACTAATTCGAAACATCTATTTGAGATCTCAATACAAAGAGTGAATAAAAGAAAGAAGTTGATTGTGGGATTTATCTTCCAGCTATTCTAGCCATGGGGCTAGGGACACCCATAAAACCAAGTGCTGCAGATACAAAGCTGTAGCATCCGTGTGCTGGAGTTGTCAATGTCCATGGTGCAGCTTTTGTAAGTTGTTAAATTGGCACTTAGTAGCGGCAGATGCGGGGATTCACTAGCACATATTTTGTGTCAATTCTTCATTACTAGTTGTACTCTATGGAAGCCTGACTTTAGGCCTCTCAGTGATTTTCCTTCCTAATATTGCCTGCTACACTATTTCTTTACAAAATCTGCTTAGACTATTGTTTGCACTTACACTATCAACCCTTCTCTGAACAATTCCGAAAGAATGCTCCTGACTTATGCAGAGCAGAAATGAGCCAGAGGAAAAATGCACAGTGTTTGGTATATTTGTGTCAGGATGACATAGTCAGAAGATAGTGGAGTGCAGCTAACATTAAAGGACTGTAGATGATGACTGAGCATTATTAAGACTGTCATCTCAGTGGTCCATGGGGCCAGGGCTGCACTTTCACAAATCTTTTTTCCTGCTCTGTGTCTTCCTTCGGTATTACTGTGTGTCTTCTAGCTCAGCCCAAGTGTGTGCATTCCAAAGGGAAGACAGAAGACAGGGTGTAGGGTATATCAAGAAAATCAAAATACATGCCCCAGAGGGGCTCTATCTGTCTCTATCCTAACACTTGAGCATGTCTTTTTGGAAGACTACAATAAAGAACTTGGAAACAGGTTGAATTAGTGATTAACGGTCTTTGAAATATCTTTTGGCAAAGCATATGCTTTTCAGTTAGCTGATGAATAACAAAGTATAGATGCTCTGAAGACTCATTCCTACATCATACAATTTGTCTTACTTCACGTGGTCTCTACTTTTCTATTATTTGTTAACTTTTTCTTTTGCATATCAATTTTTAGGAAACATTCAAATACCTTTCGATCTCTATGCCAATATGAATTTTATTCTCAAGGTGTAGTTTATCCTAATGTCTTGTATTCTGTAATTTAATGGTGAAAATATTATTTTCTTAGTTTTCCTTTGTGTTTACATTCATGACCTACATTTAAATACCATATAACTTGTATTACATAAAAAAGAATTTTGAACTATGAGTGTTATTTTTTCTTTTATAGCATAAGCTACATGATAAACATATGTATTTAACTAAAGAAAATTCCATGTACTGAAAACACTGCAAACCTTTGCTCTGTGAGGATGCTTTATTCCTTTTGGCCTTCAAAGATGCCTCAGCATCCACTGTATGAAAGTCTGATTTTCTCCTGTTGTGATTCACTGTGAAAGAAAAAATGTAACTGAGGGAACATTCTTAGTTTATTCTTTCAGGTCAAATCATAGTAATTTGTTATTCATAACACCACTGCCTCTGTCTGTCAAAGATTATTTGTTTAATTTTCTTTTTTCTGTATACCATAATATGTTTTCTGAGAAGAAATTGACTTTTCATATTCAGAACGTGCTTCCTGTAACTGGTGACTGAAAGAAAACATCTGTCATGTTTTGTCAGCCTTTCTTCTCTGATCCCCTAAGGGGATGTTTTGAATCATTAGTTTATAGCTAGTTTTTGTTTTTAATTAAACATCAACCAGGTAACTGAGTTAGAAAGAAATAGAATTTTGCTCCAAAATAAACAAATATATAGAAATCATGTTTAGCAAAAATATATAATAGGCTGATAGAGATAAATTTTGAAAACATTTTGTATGCAAATTATTTTCAGAAAAGCAGAAAAATGAACTGTGCAACATAAAAATCTAAGTATTTTCATCAAATAATTGATGTATATTCAGATTTCAATAAACATAACAGTGGATTGATAACTAATGGTCAACTTATAACCCCCAGCTGAACTGAGTAAGTGTGTTGCTGGGTGTAGGAGGCCCACCTGGGGATTGCTGTCAGCAGCATAAAAGGTACAACTGGAGAAGGAGAAATTAGGCTGTTGGGAGCTGAGAGAGGCTGTCGGGAGCTGGTAGAGGCTGTAAGGAGTTGTTGGTTGTTTTGCAGGAGCTCATCATGCTGGCTTTCCTGATGAACTTGGCTGTTTTCATCCTCCAAGAAGCTCTGGGACCTCACTGGCACTAAGAATGGCTTCGGTTCACTTTCGGGGAGCTCTGATCCTCATTCTGAGCATCGCTTCCTGGCTCTGGAGGGGAAGAAGGTGCATAGCTCAGGCTCCTGAAGAAGCTTGCTGCGTTGGCTTCCCTGATGGGAACTCGGCCATCTTGATCATCAGAGGAGCTCAGGACCTTACTGTTGCTGAGGATGGCTGTGGTACCTTTTGGGAGAGCTCTGGTTCTTCTGAGGGTTACTTCCTGCCTCCAGTGCAGATCCCTCAGCCTGCTACCACAGATCCTTCATCCCACTGGCACAGACTACCTAGATTTCATCACTGACCTTTGGGCCTTCCCAGTTCAGAAACGTTCCTACATGAGACATTGTCAAGGGCTCTGGGCCTCCAGTTGGATTCGTTGGAGGCATTGTTATGAGCTCCAGGCATTCAGCTGGACTCAGGACATTATCGCAGGATCCAGGCTCTCAGCTGGATTGTTGGTCTATAGTGTACGGACAGATTTCCTGTACCATTTTTTATATTGTTCTTTGGGTGACTATTATAAATAACTTTATAAAATATGTGTCCTGTATTCTATTGTTTCTCCTTGTAAAAATATCCCCCAAACCAACACAAAAACATAAACTGATTTTAATTACTGACTCATTTGATGTTTCTCTCAATAATGTATTTCAAAAGTCATTCAATCCACCTAGTAACAAATTGACAGGTCTACTGTAGTATATATGGGTGTTAGTTCACTTTCTGGTACTATACCAAAATAACTGAGGCAGACTAACTTTATAAAGAGAAGAAATGTACTTGGCTTGTCATTGTGGAGGCTCAAAGTCGAAGATCACCTGTTCTCATTTGTTTAGCCTATGGCTGGAGCCAAGCAGTCGGCTTTCCCTAGACCCCTTGCTACTACAAAGTAGCAAGATTTAAAATATCTCCCAACATCACCACCTTAGAAAGCAAACTTCCAGCACACAAATCTTTAGGCAACAAACTCAAACCATAAAAAGTTTTCATACTAAGTTCTAGTGCAGGATGCCATGAGGTATTCCCCCTGCTGATACACTTCTTGGCTACCAGCAACTGTTTTACTTCTGATTTTTTCCAAAAACTACTCCCCTTTTAACTTCCTCTTTGTACATGACTTTATTCTTTGATCCTGTGACACACTGACTTACTTGGGTTTACCTGGTTTTTATGGAGTTGCCCATTTCAGATTTGGAGGTCTCACCAAGATCAGTAGGAGCTATGATCCCAACTGAGGAGTATGTGTCATTTTCTCTTTCTCTCTATTTGCAATAAGTTTTTGTTAACCATGATTATATTCAGGACCTAAGAAAAATTTGCAGCCCCTGTTTTTAACTGAATACCACCACACCTCTTCTGTCCTTCCTCTGAAGTTAGAGTAGAACTGGGGAGCAACAGGCCTCATATGAAATAGAAGGAAGTAGAGTGGATGTTGCCTTGAAAGGATCAGGGGATAGCTCTTACTGGATCCCTCGACTGTACTATCAGTCACATGTGTCAGGGAGGTTATTTCCAGGCTGCCAATCCTTAGCTTTCTTTGTGATTTGATCTTTTGTTGATGCAGGTGAAATCTTGTCCTTGATATTTTAGTCTCCTAAGCCTGACCTTGTTCCACATATTCATGGCAAGTATATTTAAGGACGAATCACTTTTACTGATATGGCCTCTCAATTCTTTCTTCCTGCACCTTCTTTTCTTTCTTTTTTTTTTATATTGAGGCTTATTTTACTGAAGACCAAAAACTAGTCTTAAGTAAACTCTTTAGTCCCAACTGTCTTTCTTTTCTTGATATAATAAGGTTTAAAAACTAGCATTAAACTCCTTAGAGAAAGTTCATGTGCCTTACATGGATGTACCTGGAAAGGTATTTACCAAATATCTGGCGTTCTTAAAAATAAGGAGGACTGTTAGTCTTTTGAGCTGGGGTCATTACAGAACAGATGGTTTCACTGGTGGAACAGAAAGCAGGTTCAGGGTCCTTATGGATTTGACGGCAACTTTGGTTAAAGAGGTATTTCGAGAGCTAATGGCTACAGTTCCCTGGTCTGCAGGAAGCTCTCGTTCTCTTGGCATGATTTCACTCCGAAACATAAAGGCAGGCTGACAATTGAATTCTATATTTAGAAATGTGTAATGAGGGACAGTGAAGGAGAAACCAACAGCTGGTTTGAGGGAATGAGCCTCGGGATCACCAGGAAAGGGCCAAGCGGGTGCTGGTAAGGGCAGACAGCCTGCTCCTGTGCTACTGCCTGCAACAACGCCAGCCTGCAGCCATGTGTACTGGCAGGGTGGGGGTGGGGTAGACAGAAACTATTTTAGCTCTGCCTTGGTAGAGATAAAACAAGCAGGGAAACAAGAGCCTCTTCTCTCCCATGGTTTTTCAAGATGGAAAATTTCAAGATGGAAGACAGTAGAACAGCCATGTTAACTACCCTGCATATACCTACATACAAAATTTCTCCTTCTTTCCCTTCTCTTTTCCCACTCTTCTATTTGTTTGCTGAAAGAAACTATCAATGAGTCCTTGGTTGATCAGTATTGCATGTCTATATCTGTTTTCCTGAGAAACCACTTTGAAGATATCAATATGTAATACAACAAGCATTGTTAATCCCCTACCACTTTGTTTGTAACTCCGTATTGTCTGTACTGTTCTTTTGCTATTTTGTAAAATGGTGCCTGTCTGTTAATGTTTTCCTCCTTTTATTTTTAAAATAAAAAACAAAAAAAGAAAATTCAAAGATGTCAACTTCCCCTCGGAAAACATATCTAGGCTCTGGTATTCCTTCAGTTCCCAAGGTGATTTTCCCATATACCTGCTCCTAGCCTGGATTCATCCTAAAGAATGGACATATGTGGTGGTTGGAGAAAAGTATAAATTTCAATACTACACCTTTAGCCAGTCTGTCACCTGGTGCAGAAAGCACCTGTGACTATCAGAGAAACACTTTTTGCATATTTATTCCATTACAGAGGGCCCTGAGAAATCAACCATAGGAAAAGAGCTTGTACTGTGGCAACAGGTATTCCAAGGATAATGGCATTAAGTCCCTACAACTTAGGATCTTTCTAAAAAGAGTGTCTGCTTGCAAGGTATAAGATAGACAAGGCCTGAAACTTGTTTCCCTAACAGGGAGAGATGAGAGACAGGGATGCTGTCCAGCAATCTGCAGCCCAAATTTTTCCCCTTCTGATTCTTACTGGTTATTTCCATCGGGTGAACTAACAAGAAAAACAAACTCAGAGAAGCTTAAGATATGAAAAAACATTCTTCTGACACACATAAATAAAAGGAGGGTATTAGATAACCTCGAGGGAAAGTTCTTGACTACTCTATAGGTTTTTTTGGTGCTTTTTATTTTTATTTATTGGTTTTCTTCTGGTACCAGGAATCAAACTCATAACCTCATGCTTGCCAGGCAGGCGCTGTGCCACTAAGCTAAATCCCCAGCCCCCTTGACTACTCTATAGTCATAAACCTAAAATCATAAAAAAGGATTGGTAAAAAAGAAACAAAAAAATAAAAAAGATTGTTATGATTCAGCATGGCCAATGCATGTAAGTGTGTACTCTGATGAGATGTAATTTTTTTATGTGTTCTATGCTTTTTTGGTCTGCTCGTCTGCTTGTCAATCTGTTTTAACAGCTGGTTAGAGCACCTACAGCTACTTCACTAAGGATTGTTTTTTGAGCCTATACCAGTTTCATTTTTGTTTTTGTTGTTATAAACTTCTGGGTCTATTCGGGCTTTCCACAGAAACCAGTTTTACAGGATTTCAGGTGTAGCCAACTCATTTAAGGCATTACAGGGTGGGGGCTGGTAGGCTGCCGGCTTACATGTAGCTTGCGGACAAGAAACTTGTGGTTTGATAACACAGTGGTTATGCATGATTAAGTTAATGTGTGTATTTTGTGTGTTAACGTTCAGGAATATGCTCCATGTAAGTTAGATTATTAATAAATGGACAGTCATGATATCAGCCCCATGCTTTTTATTCCCATTGTAAAGAGTGGACTAATTTAAGCTGATTGGCAAGATAAGCCTGAAAATACCCTTAAGGTAGGTGACGTGCTTTAGTCCAGATTGGTAGGTAATGAAGATAATATTTATTAAAACATGGTTTTATAAACACTATGTCCATTCTTCCTGCATACAATAACTTAAGAGCTTTATCTTTATTAAATATAATATATATGCACATAGCTTACAAATGTTAACTACACCGTACTTTGGCTCTCATGAATTTAAGGTAATTGTTAAGGTAGTAAACAAGTGGGGACCATTTCAGTTTGGGGAACTACTGGGAAATAAATTCTTTCTGGGGCTGATACAGCAGCTTCCTCTACCAATTTACTTCAGTTTTCTCCACTGATGCCTGAATTCTATGGTTTTTTTCCAAACTCCATCTTACACCCAACATCCATCCATCTTACATCCATACATCCCAACAAACATTGTAAAACATCATTAGGGCCGGCATGGTGGTGTGGGCCTGTATTCTTAGCACTTGGGAGGCTGAGGCGGGAGGATTGCTGGGAGTTCGAGACAAGCCTGGGCTACAAAGTGAGCTCAAAACCAACCTGAAGTGTACAGCGAGACCTTGTCTCAAAAAGACACACACACATAAATCATTATGATTTATAATTAAGTTGGTTGTAATTAAAAACTTAAAAGGTTTCTATATCTAAAACAGCAAGGAATCTTTGCTTAAACTTACAATGAAATTTTATATTTTGCTAACATAACCTTTCGCCTTTTCCCTTGTTAGGCTTTTCATTACTGAAAAGAAAGTTTTAAGAGTTAAATATTATTTAAATGTTGGCTTATGAAATGCTTTCAGTGATCAGTGTATGACTGGTTACATGAACAACTATTAGTTTGTGACTCACCCTATATATATATAGGACTAGATATATATTAATTATATATAGACAAAATATGCTCTGAGTGTCAAGCTTTAAAGGTTAAGTTTAGTACATGCAAACAAATATGTGCTCTCAATTAAACAAGGTACATCACATACAGACCTCACATAAAATAATCAAAATATTTTACTTATCTTTAAATTTGGTCCTGCCATTTAAAACTTGATCTACGTCTATTGGCTATGATTAAATAAGAACTTTGTTATGGTGTAAATGAGAAAAATGTGGGTGCTGCATAATAAATGTATTTATGTTCAATTTCCTAAGCTTGAAATAGGCCTAAAACTACTTTTAAAAATTCTTTTTGGTGTAGTTGTGGCACAAAAAATGTTAAAAGCTATGTTATAGTGATGCAAATTATTGCTAACCTCCTGATATATTGACTCATTCAAAATGGGACCATAATTTGTATGTCTTATTGCTGGGCAGCTCTGATTTGAATTTAATTGTTCAGCTGGCTTGAACCACCGGTGATACTTGCATGATTATCTGAAAAAATGGAATGTACTCTGGCTACACACAAAAAAAAACCAGTATGACGTTTTACATACTTTTCGCACATCAGCTGCCTTTATGTATAAAATGTTTCAAAGAAATGCACATAAAATTAAAAAAAAAAAGAAATTCACAAATATAAATAAATTTCTAGTCTTGGTAAAGGGAAAGGAACATCTTGTCCCTGATATAGGATGAGCAAACAAACATTGTTAGAGTTCAGTGAATTAGACACAGGAGTTTAAATATTGCAAGGTTCCTCTTAATGAAAAACCCAAAAGATAGATAATTTTGAAAAGATGAGAGTACATAGACAGGTAGGTTTGAGGAGATGGCAAGGGGCCTGGGGATGGCAGAGAGAAGAAGGTGGGAGGGGAAGGAAAGGTAAAAATAATTAAGGTGTGTACATTGCCAAGATAAGTATATTATTATATTTGTAGTATAAAGATATGTTAATAATGAAAAAAGAAACAAAAAAAGAAAGAGAAAGTTTGATTAACAGAAAACAAAATAACCAAGAACTGTGAATCTAATCTTCACCACATAACATTGTTTTATTCATCGTACTCCAGCAAATTGACAGTAAATATATTCTGAAATAATCACGTTTTAAACACAGGCAGAAATAATTGTTTTTAAAGTCTCTCTTGCTGGTATGAATATGTCATGTGAACTAGTACTTTAGACCTATCTCTGCCTGTTCATATTGCTGACAGTTTGCATGCAGTAAGAGAAAATTTTAAGCCTAAATCTTATGCCACAAGCTTTGTCAGGTTAGAAGTGAATGAAATAACAGTAGCTAAAGCCCTGCAGCTTCATGGTGAGAAAAAAGGGCATAAATGGCCAGGGATATAGCTCAGTGGCACAAGTGCCTGCCTGGCAAGCACAATGTCCTGAGTTCGATTCCTGGTACAAAAAAAAAAGGGCATAAATGTATGTTGGGTATTTGTTTACCAAATAAAGTGTAAATAAAGTTCACCTTTAATATGTAAATAAATGGCAAGATGACCCAAAAAGAAACATACTGTATTTGTCCAACTGTTCATCTTTCTGGAAAAGTTAACACTATAGAACAGTAAAAAGATTAGTCATGAGCAGGGATTGGGAGGAGAAAAGTATGAATAAGCAAAAGATAGGATTTTTCTAGGAGGAAAACTATTCTGTATTGTCCTACAATGGTGGACACTTACCATTTATACTACATGTACCTCCACAAAATGAACTTTAATGAACCATAGGCGATAATAAGGTATCAATGTGAATTTATTGCTGTAACAAATGTATCTACTCTGAGTGTAGATGTAGCCAGAAGGAACGGCTGTCCCCGTGTGGGAGACACGAGTGCAGAGGAGGGGTTGAAATGTACATTGAGGAACCCTTTGTGCTTGACCTTTGTTTTGCTAAGAATATAACATGTCTCCAAAAGTAGTAAAATATTTTTAAATACATGGCAAATATAAACATGATTCAAAGCATTTCTCATGAGTGACACTCTACACAGAATTTTAGCAGCTTCTTATGATACTCCAGTTTAGAAAACCAGTAGGTGTCTCTCATGCTGTATTTTTAAAAATATCACAATGTCAAAAATTACTGGAATGTAAAAAGAAAAACAAACTGAAAATGTGAAAGAATCTCATGTTTTTCTTCAGTATGCTTTTTGATAAGAGAGTAGATTTTCTTATGGCTTAATATACACAGATAATGCACCGTATAGTCAGTGGAGTGGCAATTTAAGCAATTCTTGAATTGAGTAACATTTTTACAGATTTTTCATTCATGTTTTTAACCCCCTTACATCTGTAAAATTAATGGTCCTCCATACAAATTTGAAGCATTTTTGAAAATCATTAGAAATGAACCATGATCCATGAATTTTCTTTAAGAAGTCTGTCACATTTAATTAAGGTCATTATAGTTCACACATTTATAATCTTCTTAAATTCAGCCACACATTTCTTTATTTCTACATGCTCTATTTGAATAAGTCATGTATCAAACTGAACAGATACAATTGCATTCATAAAATGCATAAGCATTCTCCAGGTTATGAAAACAGGCCTGTTTTCACATACAGAGAAACTTCTTATCCAGTAAGTGCCTAAATGCAAGGATTCATTCTGCATTACCTTTAGAGGTATTAAGAGGTATTAAGGGCTACATGCTCTTGGATATGTAGTGCAATGAAGTCAAAAGGGTAGCTGCCAAATATATGAACCAAAACTAAGACTTTGTATGTGTTTTTAAAGAATCAAACAAAAAAGGTAGGAATATATAAGTGGAAAGATATTGACATGAAAAGAGAAAAAAGTTTTTCTACATAAACGACAGTAACATACTTTAAAATTCTGTAGGTAGCAGTGAGACAGGAAAGAGGAAATAATCAGGTTTGTAGGAAACAAGGATAATTATAGTATGAAAATTCTGCTTTGAAGAAAAACTGCAACTTCAGGAAACAAGTTAAGGAAGTTACAATGTCTTTCTCCATTTCTGGAACCTCCCTCCAGAAAGTTCTTAGGAACCTTGAAGACACAATAAGCTGTAGAATTGGCCCTGGTACTGAGCCTTGCGGCTGTACAATTTCCTTTTCCCCTCGAACCTCTGCCTCCGAACAGCAGCTCTATGAAGTGGGCAGCACGGCTGTACACTTGGGATGCGCAGTGCTTCTCCTTCTCACTTGGTGCACCATTTTTAGCCCAACAGTCAGAGGGCATATCCTCATCTCTCATCTTGAAAACATCCCCCAAGAAAACAGGAAAACCTCCGATCCAAGACCAAAAGGTACCTCTCTCGAGGTACTCTAATTCTTTCTGAATGTGTATTTCTTTAATTCTTCCTAATAAACTTTACAGCTCCTCTTCCTGAAGTGCCCTGTGATTCTTTTCTGTGGTGCAAATCAGCATACCTACAAACTGCCCTAGGAGAGGGGTGCGTTGATGTCCTCGTCTCCTCTTTGGGGGAGGGGGGGCTCCTTGGAGCGTCTCTGGTGACATCAGTAGTATATGTGTGTTTTTAAATTGCAATTGTGCTAAGGGATAACAAGATCTGGCTAAACCTTGATTATGAATATATGTCTTAAAAATAGTAAAAATATTTCTAATTACAGAAAATTGGCCTCATTTTCCAAGATTTAAATTACCTTTAGATCTTAGAAATTATTACAAACTGCAGGCTAAATTTGGACCGTGCTCAATTAAACTTGCTATTTTCACATGGCTACTCCACGTCTTGTCATCACTGGTTTTTCTCTTATAGTCCCATATAGCTATACTGTTTATTTTTAAAGATTTTAATAACAGTTCAATATTTTTGCAAATTTCAACTTATGGTACTTATGTTACCAGCATAATGACATGATACTAACTAAATTTGGTCATTTAATTTTCTTTCAGTGGGAAAAGGCTCAAATTCAATTATGCTGATAAAATGTATAACTGTCCTTGCTAGACAACCTCCATGAGCAGGTCTACTCATCTTTGTTATATCAGCATCAACACCAAACCGAATGACTATGAGAAAACGACAGGAAAATAATGCCAAGCAAGTTCTCCAAGGATATTTGTCTATAATATCCCATTATATGTATATAAGCATCCCAAGTATTTTATTATGAAATGATAATATTTCCTCATTAGCATCTGATTCATTGCTCTTTTCTTGTATTGTTTGCAATTGTTCAAAATCTAAATCATTCAACATCATGGTGGGCTCAATGTGCTCACATCCAAATTTCCAGAATTCCCTAAATATATTATGCCTAATGGCAAAAGCACCTTTGCAGAATTCAGTCAGGCTGTGAGGTGCGGAGACCATCCTAGGCTAGCACATTAAACCTGGTATTATAGAATGGGTCTCTCGAAAAGGGGAAAATGAGGTTCAAAGTGAACACTGTGATCATGAACCAGTCTTGGAGAGATATGAGATGGAACCAGAGAAGCAAGTGATACAGAGAGTAACCACGACCTTCAGACAGCTGCAGAAGCTGGGAAAGGAACAGAAATACACTGGGCTCACTGTCGGGGCCTCCGGAAGGAAGTGGTCCTGCCCTGTGTCCCATCAGACTGTGACCTTTAGAAGCACAGGTTTACAAATTTATGTTGACTCAACCTACAGAATTTGTGGTAATAGATTACAGGGGCAATAGATAACTAACATAAAATAAAAACAACTTTTATTCGTAATTCTTAACCTAAATACATCGAAACTAAATTTCAAACATGCATACACATGCATAATGACTGGTCCATGTGGTAAGCCTAGTTCATTTTGTTTGAGTGTGTGTGTGTGTGTGTGAGTGTGTGAGTGTGGTGTATTTGCACTCCCTTCTTAGGAACATCAACTGCAACTTCAGGCTTTTCCTACTAACCATCAGAGTAATATCCATTTAAGATAAGATAGAAGAAATAAAGGTAGGTATAATTTTAAATTATAAATGACACTGCATTATCAAGACACAAATTTATTCAAGTAAAAAAAATATTTTTCCTCTCCAAACTACTTATTCCTGTATCCTAATTCTTAAAAGCTACAATAGATTGGGCCCATGCATTTCTCCTGTAATGAGCCCTTCACCTGTAAAATGTTTGCCTTTCACCAGCTAATTGAGCCCTACTTTTCTCTCTCCACTGTAAATTCACATATTCCACAGATCTTTACCCCAAGACCACACAGAAGTCCTCAGCCGTGGTCTAGAAAGACCCTTTCTGTTGAGGGGCCATAATCTATTCTGAGAATATACTTCTTCAGTTCTGCCTGATAAACCTTCTCATACCTCTCATTGTCTCATTCTGAAAGTTATTTTTCTTTGATGGAAATCAGGGAACCTACACACTATTCTGAGGTGAGTGAACTAAACACTTCACGTCCTCACTAGGGAATCTTCCAGGACTCCATCCAGTGATATGATCTCCTTATACCTCACCTGGAAGAAGGTGGAGGATGAGGAGGAGAAAAAAGGGCAGTAGGAAGAGAAGACAAAACAGGAGGAGAGGAGCTAGAAAGGGGAAGCAAATCAATTCAATTCATAATTTTAATATTTAAATACTTGCTCAATGTGAAGATTTTAAATAACTACAAGGAGATCATAATCTACAAATAACTTCTCATCAAAGGTTCCCTTAATTTAATACATGGGAAGGGTAAATGGGGAAAGTATAGATCTAAAAAGCTGGAGACTGAGGTTGGCAATCACATAGAAAGAAAGAGCAAAGTGTATACGAGTGGTAACCTTGATAGACTTCAGAAATTTTGCTTGAAATAGCTATGTTTGCATCAATTTCCCCAGTATAAATAGAAGCTCCTGGTTAAATTTCTTTTTTTTTTATAGAAATCCAAGGCAGACAGCCTTCTTTACCAAAAGGATGATTTATTTTTTAATTCAGTTGACTTACCTACAAAGGGACGTTTCTGATAGGTCTGACACCCCCTGCCGTTACCCCAGCTGCCCAAGTTTCTGGAACAGCACTAGCTCTGTGAGGACGCTCACACCTGCCCACCGGCTGGGTCACAGCATTATAGCCAAGCACTCCCCTAACCTCATGGCCACCTTCACCTTACCCCGCCTAACCCTGTCGCAGCACCCCCTAACCTTGTCTAGAAAACACACTGCTCAATATACTGGACTCACGCTTTCCTCTGGAGTTACTTCACGAGGTCCCACCCTGAACCCCTACTTTCAGGCTGGTTGTGTTCTTCATTGGGTCTCACTGTTTATCTAACCCTTTCCTCAGGAGGAAAAAAAGAAAAAACCCACTGGAAGTATCAGTACATAGAAGGATAGTACACAGTTTAACAGTACTACTTAAAATCCATCCCATAATATTGGATATGTTCATTTAGACTGACAGATTCTTAATAGGTTCCTCTTAATTTTAAAAAAAAGGAATACACTCATGGAACATTAAAATGTTTGACTCCGTTGATTTTTATTATTCTCTTTTTATTGTACACTTGTTTTATTCATCGAAAGATAATAATTGTTTCCCTTGACTTTGACTGAAATATTTCATAAAAGACACTAATGTAAATGAATGTTAGGGAAAGAGTAAAGGTAAAGGCTTTAGTCCATAAGAAAAAAATAAAGCACATCCAACATACACATCTGCAGTGTTGACAGATTTAGCTTGTGGCATTTCACTGATTCACACAAGCATGGTACGAGAGAGGAAAATAGATCATATATGGATAATTTGAAATCCCAGCCATATTTGTCACATTTAAGAGACAGAACAACTATAAACATATATTTGAGGGTAGTTACGAAGAAGTAAAATAAGTCTGTATAGTTATAATTAGTAGAAAATATAAATCACTTGGGCATAAATTTCCCAAGGGTGAGAAAACGTCAAAGAACACATATTTAAACCCAAGGGACTTGATTTGGAGAGATGTGGATTAGTTTAAAAATATAATGGATGACCCTTCTCCAAAATGTTACAGACATGGTTAAATTAGAAAATTTCCTTTCATTTTGTGTTATTAAGTATAAGGATGAATATAAATTAAAAATGAGAAATTTAGTTGAAAAGAAAGACATTTACCTTCTTCTTTTTCCTTAGTCTTTACTTTAGAAAATTTCCAATTTTAAGTACAGCGGCACATTAGTTCACAAACTTAATTGCTTCATGATTGAGATGACCGTGTTCGTGTTCCTGCAAGGGAGGTGGCCATGGTCATTGTCCCTGGATGCAGAGTTTAAGAATGGAAGCAAAAAGGCAGCGAGTTCTCCGGGAGCTGCAGCGCTCCTGGGTCCGAGTGTGGGCCGGACTCATACCACCGCGATTCCCAGCCGAAAAGC
>NW_004955417.1:18168852-18213399 GCF_000276665.1 Chinchilla lanigera
CTTTGTTTGGAACTCTGTATTGTCTGTATTGTGCTTGTGATATGTTGTAAAATGCTGTATGTCTGTTAATGTTTCCCTCCTTTTATCCTTAAAATAAAAAAAAAAAAAAAAAGAATGGAAGCAAAATATTGCACAATACTCCTGTTCGTAAAATGAACTGTTTGAGAACCAAAGTGTTGTGAACCCAGATACCACTGCATTATCTTTCTTCTCTAAAATGTATATAAATCCTTTTGAAAGCTAAACAGGCCTTTTGTCAACTTAATAAAGCAAGTCCTTTTCCACGGACCTGATAGTCATCAGTTCGGAGATGTAAAAACCATGAGTTCAACATGTGAAGTTGGTTTTTCTTCTGGATAAAGTCTTTACTCTAACATGAGCTTGTTATCCAAATTATTAGGTTGTGTGAGTGTAGAGTACTGTGACAGATGACGTTGACAAGCCCTCTTACTCGTGGACAAGTTACTGGCTATTTTAAAATCTCCTGAATTTAAATAGCCTGCGTGGCTATGGGAAAGGATGGGTGTCTTTCGGTCCTTGTAGTCTCCTTGTGGCTCACACGTGATGCATATCGTTATGCTTTAATGCTTAATTCAGTAATAACAGTGTTGTGTTTGTCTAATATTTTGATGAAGAACATTTCTGGTTTGAGGGAAAAGTGTGTGTTTAATTATGACCTCCCATCATCAGTAAACGAAATCAGTACTGAAATAAATATCAGTAAATACTTATTTCTCTTCCTCACAGATATAGGTCAGAGTACAATGTTCTCATTTTACTTTCTAAGGTTTGTATTTATTTCGTATAGTCTTGTTCTCCTTGATGGCCATACTGCTCATCTTTTATCTGTATCATTACACTAAATGATTTTCAGATTCTCCAACCTATTCCAGTCTTCTAATTATTTCCTCATAATAATGAGTTGGTTGAAATTAATTTTCTACCATGTTGTCTCTTTCTTACATTATCTACACATTAACATACACCAAACAGCCTGGATAAACTGATTTGATCACTGCTACTACCTTGCCTCTTGAAACACACAGTAGCAACATTTCATTATTCCAAATATAAAAGCAGCACTGTAATTTCTTTCATATAATATAATGATGTTATGTCTCTTCCATCCCTGTGCTCATTCATTTTCTTATTCCTTGGTTTGTTTTTCAATATTGTTCCTTCTTTCAGTTAGTTTATATTCTACTCAGATTCTGTCTTCTGTTCAACTCAGGCATTGCATCCTACAAATTCGCTTTCAGTTAGGAAACCTGGCAATACCATCCCTTTCATGTATACTCTGGAAATCTGTTATCATTTCTATTGAAGCTATTACATTATATTTCATTTAGTTTTCTTTCAGATTAAATCTCTTCTATGTAATCTTGAAAAGTGAACTGACATCAAGTGATGTGAGCACAATATTTTCAGTGAGATCAGTCAGAATACTTTCTCTTAGCAATATCTCACAAGTATTGAATTGGAAAATATAAAATGAAAGGATGGAATCAACTAAAGGTGAGAAGTACATCATGAATATAATTTTAGAGACTGAGAAGTTTATGAATCTTAGTTTTAAAAATGTCTTGTTGAGAATAATGACTATGAAATAACCTAGAATTAGCACCCACATTCTGACAAGGTTTTGTGGGCTTTGTCTTCTCCACTACCTGTGAAGTTTCTTATTATGAAGAATTTTCCCTTCCTTCCAGACATTCTGGCTTCTTTGATATAGTTGCGTGGGTGGATAAATGAATATATGAATGAATGAAAAGTGTGAAATATTTGATAGAGAAAATAATATCATGAGTAGCAAGTCAGGAGACAGATAATAAGACTTCAAAAATAAAGGGAGGAAATCAAGTAGTATGATATGAGGAAGATTTATGAAGCAAAAATAAAGGCAGTAAATTTTTATCATTTGATATTTATTAAGAATCATTATTTTTGCACTCTGAGACTGCAGTGGTTAACAAAGCCAAAAAAAGACCCAAATAGCATAAATTAGCACATAAAATTAAACTTTAAACTTATTTCCATGGACATCTATTTAACCTAATAGTTACCTAATACCTCAAACTACAAACCTGTGTATCTTTAAATTATCACCATTTTCTTAACTTTTAATATATAGTATCAAAATTTCATTGATAATGCTGTTAGTGAATTTCAAATATTATTTCTCACTAATACAACATAGAAAACTTTCTAGGGTTGCTTTTTCTTATTTCAGTCATCTATTTTTGTAAAATTCAGGCAATTAATGTACCTCTCTGAGTGAAAAAATTTCCACTGCTTCCTTATGATATATGTGATATATTCTATATGAGTGGACATTCTTTACCAACATCTTATTTTCTAACTTTCTTTTATTTTGATGTGTGATATGTCATGTCTGGTATATCCTTTCTCTAAACACCTGGATTCCATTCTTTCAGTGTGTCCTATATTTCTACCTCTAGTAAAACATTTCAAATATCTTTTATGAAAAGTTAACACCTTTGTTTCCAATTCTACTATGTATATATAATTTCGTTTTTTTTTTTTTTTTTTTTTTTTTTTTTTTTGGTT
Source organism: Chinchilla lanigera (assembly GCF_000276665.1). Classification (NCBI taxonomy): domain Eukaryota; kingdom Metazoa; phylum Chordata; class Mammalia; order Rodentia; family Chinchillidae; genus Chinchilla; species Chinchilla lanigera. Next base: position 18,171,421 of record NW_004955417.1, read on the forward strand.
TTTCTCTGGTACCGGGAAGTATATATAATTTCTCAATGAAGATATACTTTAAAATAGGAGTATAATATTAATTCTTAGTGAACTTTTATGTTATTTTTTTCCTAGCAAATGCACATAAGGCTTTAGAATTTCTGTGATTACATCTTCGGTGACATTCTATATATCTGATATATAGCATTTGCCATGCATTAATTTGCAAAAATTAAAAATCAGCATGTCCCTTTCGAAGCAAACATTATAAATTATCGTGACTTATTTTGGGTCCTTCATTTCCTTTTAACCTTTTTTATCTTTATCTCTGTTTTTCCTTCCTTCTTTCTTCATAAACAATGAAAGAAGAACAAATGCTAATGCAGCTTCTGTTTCTTCATAAATTACTTTGAATATATAGGTAAATATGAATATAGTCCCTGATACAATAAAGAGACAAGTGTCAATAACCACTAGAAAAGTTACCTATCCATTAGGAATTTAAGGAGTTCCTGAAGTATGGAATACATACATTGCTTGGTTACAGGAAGGAAAAGCAAGGAAAAAAGAAGATAAGAAAGAAGAAAGAAAGGAAAGAAAGAACATCATAATTCTAAACAGGTGCAGGCAAAATCTCTTGCAAAGCAGAGAACTGATCTTCCCCGAGGAAACCTATAAAACATCAGGGCTCTGAGGCTGTAATAATTCGGAAAGAACAGGGAGACAACATAATACCAAAGCTGGATGCAGAACTTCCAGTCAACGCAGCCTCTGCTTCCAGTTGCTGTCACATAAGAAACCTCCACCCCAGTTCACTTAACCCACAAGTTGTGAGAGACACTTCTCAACATTACTGTGTTATTTGCTATGTTTTTCAGTGTCCGAATTCTAGCATGACTTGCTCCAGATCAATAGCTACCAAGAATATTTTTAAAAATGTAGCATAACCACAAAAATAAGGAAATCAATACTTATGAATATACTACCCATCTACTGTACAAATCCCATTTCAATTCCACTGACATTTGTAATCAATACCCATCCAAAAGTACACAAAATATGTTTCATCTCTCCTCATGTAACTTCAATCTGGAATAATTTATCAGTCTTTTCTAAGTCCTTAGTATTTAGAAGAGTTTACCAGATTTAGACATATCTTCACGCTGCTTAGTGCCTGTCCTTGTCCTTCTGCTTAGGTTCTTCTCATTGTGAGTATCGAGCAGAATATTGTATGGAGGTTTTACTTTGTTTCACTACTACTGATGGTAAAAATTTCTGTCACTTTGTTCACAGGGCATCTGGCAAGGACCTCAGTAGTAAGCTATTAATTTCATGTGAATAATTAATTAATGTGTTGTGCTTGCATACATGGGAATATCCAATTTTTCATTTCCTTTCATCCCATAGTTTTAGCATTTAGTGAAAAGCTTCTCCTGGTCAATTGTAACAACTGTGGTAATTTCCCAAGTCTATCAATTCTTATATTTTACTAACTGGTACCCTACAGGGAAGAAACATTTTTCCTCTTACATTTATTAACACATGTATTTTATCCACATGGGCCCTATTTTCTTCAATAGGTCACTATCTGCCATTGTCCTACATATGCTGATATTCTATTTACCTCATATTTGGTAAAAACTCCCCAGACAAGTTGGTATATCTACCATTTTAACCTGTGAGAATCATTTTCAAATACTTCTTTCCTTTCTGGACACACACACACACACACACATACACACACACTCCTTTGTCTATATTTCATGTGTTTCTTCTTGTTTTTATAGCCAAAACATAAATTTCTCAGAGCCTAGGATATTACCACTTCATGCGTTTCATGCGGTTTTATTTTATGCCAGAAAACTTCACACAGCGCTTTTCTGGCTATGGACATTTAGCACATGATAACTGATTTATTGGCTTTGCTGAAGTATCTTCCCTGAGGCTGAGAAGAGCAAAGCTCAAATTCTATATCCAGCCTATTTTTGGCCTCACTCTTGACACCAAGTCCCACTCCTAGTAGGGCAGAGAAGCCAGTGAACAGGAAAGGATGTAGGTGATGGCATTTAAAAATATGTATGGTGGCTTGCACGCTTTCTTTTCCCCTCGCTTAGGTCTTAGAAAAAATGTGAAAGCAGAAATAATTTTTAAAGTGTATTTCACCTTGGAATAATTTAGTCTTAAAACTTCTGTGTGTCTTATTCTCCATCTTTAAAATTATAACTAAGGAAGTTTTACTGATCCCTTCCAATCTTAAAATTCAGCAAGTGAAATGTCCAAAAGATTCTATTTCATCTCTGAGCAAGATTGAGATATCAGGAATCAGAAAGAACATAGACCATCAGGGATTTTCTGATACAGAAATGGAAGTCGATTTGTCAGTCACAGGGAGCAGACATAACCGGTGACAGTATCTGAGGATTTAGGAGCTATGTGCCATGTGAGGGCTTTACATAAAGCTGCCTAGGGTGAATTTTTAAAAAGCAGTATTTCTCACAGCTTCTAATAAAATTTCCCTCAATGTTATATGTTAGCAAATTTCATATTCCTTCATACTCATATTTCAGGATGGTTTGCCATCATTTATCATGAAGTGAATAACAAATACCTCAATTATTTTTTCTAATTTTATTTAGTATGGAATCAGCATAGTATAATGAACTTGTTACAGAAAACACCTATGATTTTCAAAAACTCTGAATGCCTGAATGACTTGAAGCACTCATAATCTGTAGCTATACAACATTTTAACGTACTATCCTCCCGTAACTTCAAAACCATTGCCTTTTTAAGTGTGTATAAATTGCCTTTTTAAGTGTGTATAAAGTGTGTATAATACGAACTAGAGATAGAAATTTATATCTAGAATTCAGCATAGGCATAATTTATTTTTCAAATTCTTTTTGGTCTAATAGAGAATGTTAAATATGTTAGTGTGAAGTTTACAAAGCAGAAATGGAAACAAAAATTATAAAATTATAGGTCAGGTAATTTTAAATACATAAGAGACAATCTGAAAATACTGAAAAGATACAACTTGAGTATCCTTTATCTTCTAGGACACTATTTATTCTCTCTTTAAATAGAGGATAGGATTTTATTCTGTTCTGTCACTTCTAGAAAAATGGCTCTGTTTGGTGCATAGAGCTCTAAATTTATTCACAGTGCAGTTGGATTTTTAAACTGCAACCAGCTGAACTGGGATTTGGAGTTGACCTTTAAGAGTACAATAGTATAAGCTTCAACAATTTTCCTCCATTGTCAGTAACAATTTTCCAAGGCTGTGTTCTCATAAATTGTTTCTCCACAAGTTTCATTTTAATTTTAACATTCTGAAATCACTAAACACTAAACTGCTAGTTAAAGCATTCATAGCATTAAATAAAGAAATTGAAAATGTCTGGCAAACTGGAACCCTATACATGTGGGGTGTATTTACTTGGCACATTTCTAACTTTTATCTACATTTTTTTAAAACTAAGCTTTGTGATGCATGACATCAGCTTTTGACATTTTGTACATCTTATTTCAGTTTCCAAAGACTATGCTTTTTTGCTAACACCACAGCACAGTTTTTATGACATATTTTCTATTTTTATAAGGGCCTTTATTGTTGTATGTATGCTTTTCAGAAAAGGGGTGATCAAAAATATGGTAAACCTTTACATTTTAAAACCTTATTACAGTAAATACATATTGCCAAGAACCAAAAGATAAGTGTATTCCAAATGCTGTAGACTATGTTGAGTAGGATTAATGGCAATATGTCTTTCATTATAAAACATTTTATTTATTTAAATATCTACTATATTATGATACCCTTTTCTCTCAGAATAAAACCCTTCATTATGAAATAAGTAAAATTATTCTGATAATTAGAATGGCTATCATTTACTTGAAGAATATTTAACAATTCAACATATGCTTATGTGGTTGCAAGATATGATTAAAAGCAGCAGTTGCTATTATACAAGTTTTAAAGTTCACCAAGTACCTATAAAGCCAACAGACATCTCACCCAACTAGGCGTAATATCAGAGTAGTATACAATTGAATGGTACTTGAAAAGGCACTTACATCATCCCATTTAGTATTGTCTTTGTTATTCAACCCTTAGATAATACTGAACATTATTGATCATATATGTAACTTGTATAAATGGTAATTTAACAGAAATTAAAAGTATATAGTATCATGGTTTTTAGGATAAAGCGTCAACTGGATAGGCTTTTGGCTGTACCAGGAGGCTCAGTGAAGCATCTTTCTAGGTATTTCTGGATCAGGCATGGTGTACTGGGTTTGGAGTTTATGTCCGGTCCTTGCACTTTTCTCTCTGAAACTGTTCTGCTGTTTCCCAGATGCCACAAACTCAGCAACTTTGTTCTGTGATTCTATTTTACCATGTTTCTGCTCTGTAGACAGTTGTGCATCAGCTCAACTCCCTTAATACTTTAATTTGAGAAGAGAACCGCTTGGCTCCCTCTTCAGGACGTGCTAGGTATGTTTCTACTTGTTCCATTTTCCCAGCATTCATTTACCTGTCCTTAGCCATCCTGTTACTCAGTGACCACTGAAGACATGGGAGCCAGAAATTGCTCACACCGGACATAGACCTTGGTTTCATCCATGTGAGGCTGGTTTCACTAGCAACGCAGAATGCAAGAGTTATGGTATCACAGACCTTCTAGATTTCAAAACAAGACCTGTGAAGATAGGCATGGGGTCGTTGAGCTGTAGGAAGGAATTCAAAGGTACAGTGGAGATCCTAAAAAGCTGAAGATGCCTGGAATATGGAACATTTGCTGAGAAAAGCCACAGGCAGTGACAAAAGCCAATCTCAAAAAGAGGCTGTGTGTGCTGCAACCAGGAAAGCCATAGAAGAGCAGCCTTCCAAGCTTTTTAGTATTCGTCTCTCACTACTCTGTGCCCCGTATTGCAGACATGGACCTAGAGGACGTCATGTTTGTCTTGCTGGATTTTAGATTCACTTTAGTTCTATTCTCTTCAAGCCCTCTCTTCACCTTTTTTTGGAATGGGAAGTTTAACGTCCCATTGTATTTTCAGATTATGCAATTTGTTTTTGATTTTTACAGAAATTCACAACTGAAAGTTTATCTTGAGTCTCTTTACCCTAATTTGCTTTTGTTCGTGTATCATGTTTTCCCAGCTGTGAGGAAAACAGATCTTTACTATGAGCTGTATAACTAATACATATTCCTGAAAAGATGATCTAACCTTTAGTACTAAATATTCACAGTAGCCATAGATCTTCTATTTAATGTATTATTAGGTATTTATTATACTTCTACTACCCTCAAACTCCCAATATTATGGACAGTGTAGACTAAGAAAGGGATTCATTTTAAAATGTTCAATCAATTGTTCAATTTATAAAGTATCATATTTATCATAAAAGAGAGAGGATACCAACATTTAAAATTGTAGCAATAAATACTTTACAAAAAAATGAGACTGAACAAAAGTTGACATTAGTAGTCAATATCATAGAAAATTTATTTTAAAAATCAAAATATTTGATTTTGCTATTGTGTTTGCCTTAGGAAACTTTTAAATTTCTAACAGAGCTCTTTAAAAATGTACATTTTGATGAACTGAGGAAAATTGCAAACAAAACTTGCCACTGAAAATCTTTTCTAACATCCAAATTTTAGTCAGCAAATTATTCCAAGATAAGCAAGTGAATAATTCTAGGATTATCGATCAATTAGTAATTAAAAGAATCATGGGTAAAATGTAGTCTGTTGCAAGTAAATTGGTTTCAAAAATCTTTTCAAATATATACTAGCTTTTAAAATAAATCTGAGTCAGTATATATTCCTCGGACTTTAAAAAACAAACTTGTTTAAAAATTAACTTTTAAGAAATTACGTACAGTTAGTATGTTTTTTAAATTCCAAAAGACATAAGCAACCAATAGCTTTTTTAAAAGTTTGTGGATTTTTAAAAATGGCAATAGACGCTTACCACATTAGAAATTGCATATTTTCCTTGATTAGCTTATTTTTATGACTTGTGAGAGCTCTCTTTTTCATTGTGTTTGTACATGTTTATTTGCTTAGCTAAATCCAAATCATTTTCTGGATCAATGAAATACATATTTTACAGTATCTACTAAAACATGTGTGAAGCAATCCACTGAGTGATATACATGGCCACATTCTTTAATTTATCATTATCATTTTTTAAGCTTCATGCTTTTTTGCCTGAGCTAGCTGGGGGACATTTTAGTTGGTCATACTTTTTTTTTTTTAAAGGTGTGGAGCCCATGTCAATGGTTGTGTTTGTGCATCAATTAGGCTAGCTCAAGTACTCAAAGACTGGGCCATGCATCATTCTAGATAATTCTTTTAGTTACTTTTTATTTATTTATTTATTTTTGTTTGTTTTTTGTCTCTCTTGTTTTTTTTCCGGGACTGGGAATCGAACTCACGACCTTGTGCTCTCCAGGTAGGCGCTGTGCCACTGAGCTAAATCCCCAATCTGAGTTGGTCATATTTTTATCTTGTCCATTGTCTTACTTAACTTGGAAAAATAATAAGCGGAATTCTAAATTAATTATAATCATTCTAAAGCTTACAGTTTTAAATACGTGGCATCAATTAAAGTTTAACAACAATGTCATATTTAAATAAAGGAACATTCAGCCTTATCTTTTGTGTAATTGAAAGGCAAGCATCCATTTACTTAAAATTTTCATGCATTTCTTTTAACAATAAAAATTTCTTATTATCTTTGCAAAGTATGATGAAATGTATATGTATAAATCCATATTTACATACGAGATGATCTTTTTAATGTGCTAATTTAGCTAAATTACAGTTTCAGTTTATTCAGTCAAGAACTAACCTTGTCATTATTTGATGTAATTAAAGATTGCAGTGAAGTGGATTTAACTATTATCTGACATATTCTTGGGTGCCTGCCTCACTCAGGTGAAACTTTTAACTGGAGAGGCCAGGCTTGGTGAAGACTTTCCTCATGAAAATGTCTCTAGCCTGTGCCCAGAGCTTCATGTCTGCATCACCCATGCCTACCCAGACACTGATCCACAACTGTGTAAGCCAATCTAGAATTACAATAAATATTTTAGCATAATCCTTTCTCTGTTCTTCTTCTCTGGTTGAATTCTCACATAAATTTTGATAAATGATGTATCACTACAGGAACATAATCCTAAAGATAAGTTTCCTGAATTTATTCTACAATGTCCAGGACTGGTTCTCTATTTTAATTATATTTGAAGGCAGCACTGAGAGCCTATGACAATGATGTGGCATCATGATATGCAAAATACTGACATTAGGTATTCCTCATCATTTACTTATACAAAACAAATTTCTTCGTGACTGTGTTTTTACCACCTTAGCATATTTTGCCTAAGCTAAGGAATGTATGGGGTTGACAGGTCATCCAGACTGTGCTGAAGAAAGTGAGTGTTGAAAGAAATGAGCTCAAGATTTCAAATCTCCAGCTCAAACTCTATATGAATGACTTAGGTTATCATTAACTTACTTTTTTAGTTCTGAAAGAAACCCTTTCCCCAAAAGCCTGCAATATTGAGAAGTTAAAAAAAAAAAACAAAATCCAGGGTTTCATTCAGAGTCACAACAGAAACCCGAATCCATAGGTTGTCTTTTCTTCTGCCTTGAATGAGTTTGCTCTCTTTTGCTTGAAGAGTCTTATGTGGTATTTCCTGAAGTAGCTGCCTTGTGTGTCCCTGATACTTTTCTTAAGCTCTATCCCTACTATCTCTTTCTGTTCTTGGACCGATACAACTAGACTGAGGTTTCAGCAGACTCCAGAGAGTGAAGCAGTATGAAATGTGACCTATGAAGAAGTATATGACACATCTAAATAGTTGAGTATTTTTACAGAATAGTACGGGAAATGTGTCTCAAGGGTATAGCATCACTGTATAAAGAATATCAAGTTGGATCAGGTTTTATCAGCACATACCACTGGGTACAGATTCTGGATTTTACATTTTAGGTTGAGGGCAAACATATCCTTCAACAACTGAAATAGAAATGTCAGAACTACTGTGTTAGTATACATTCAGAAGGAGGGTATTTAGAAGGTAACAGTGATGCAATGTTAGAGTGGATTGATTACATGAATCTGCTCAGCTTCTGCAGATGGGTCTAGATTACAACAATTTGCCTCGACTATGAGAAATAAATTTGAGAAGGAGGCCTCAGAATCTTTGAAAAATGCTGCGTATGGGCTGCATGGAGAGTGGAAACTTAACATCCAGCTGCGATCATTAAAATATCTTGGGAATAAAAGGATCTCAGGGTAGCAGCGGCCTCGTGACTGTGTGTAATTGCCAAAGACTTGCTGTTTGGGGCTGGTGTTTTGGACAAAGAACCACAGCAGTTATCAGAACACTGGTTTTCAGAGATTCACAGTGTTAGCTAGTTAACTATGGTGACTTTAGAGGACACACAGATAAGCCGTCTAGTAAACTGTTTAAGTAGAAGAGTTCAAATTTTTGCAAAGAGATGTCTGCTTTGTAACCTTGAAATAGTCATGGCCTGTCAATTTATTCCAAGACCCTACTCAACCCTCAAGATACTAACACACTGTCAAAAATGCACACTGTCTATATTTTTACTAGCATTCCCCAGAGGAACCTCTAGCCATTCTCCAGCTGAACAGTGCAATGGGAAATGAAAGTGCTCAGACACTTGTGGAGATCCTGAACCCTGAGTGTAAGAGGTATTCACTAAGAAAGACCAAGAGGTTATAATGGTCTACTAGTCAGAAGTAGTCACTGGAATTTATGGAAGGTAGATGGTAAATACAATTTAGTTCAGGTCCATCCCACACGAGATGCATGGGTCCATGATCTCATTCTGTGCTTATTTGTCTGATTCTGAAATGTAAACTCGGATTAAACATACTCGCAATTCACAGAAGCCCCATGAGGTTTCGCTGACCCGCACAGTGAGGGATCATGGTGCATGAAAATTCAGATATAAGTCAATATACTTGTTCTTACTTAAAAATACAATGAACTGAGAGCAGTTATGCATGCCTGAAGGGATGGCAGAGATTAGTGCCATTGCTGAGAACTTGAAACATATGGGGCCACTGATTATTACAAAGCCTCATTCGTGTCACACGTTGGTCATACCAGGGGATAAAAGGATTTGAGAAGACACTGGAAATGTAACCAAGGGGTGTTTAAAATTCCAGTTGATGTTGCAGATGTTTTCTTATTGTAAGAAATTATTAAGTCCCCTGTATCTTCTGTGCTGCCACGTGTGTGACTAATGGTATTTGGTTGCTCCATACCTGTGAATACCATAAAAGTACTTTAACTTCCATTGGTAAAGAGAGAGAAACACTTTTCCTGTCAGACCAGAGGGATAAGAATGGTTCAGACTTCTGACACATTTCTTCAGAAGGAAACTAGAAGACATTTCTCCCACAGAAGAGATCACATTGGTGCATTACATGGGTGATATGCTGGTTGGACTCAGTGGTTAGGTAGTAGAAGCTGTCATGGATGTATTAATAAGATACTTTCATGTGAGAAGAACAGAAATGAGGGTCAGAAAATTCAAGAGAACCTTGTGTCACATCAATTTCTAGGGCTGCAGTGATGGGAACAAGTCAAACTATGTCAAGTAATAGAAATTATTTTATATGGCCTCTCTTACCACATACTCTTTGGTGTGTCAAAGGACACATACAATTTGTGTTGACATATTATTCAAACCTATTGACTCATTGACTCCAAGGCCAGCTAATTTTGAGTGTCACACAGACCAAAAGAAATATTTATATACACAGGTTGTATATTGTCAAAGATTCTAGAGAAAAGGGGAAAGGAAAAAACAAAACCACACATATTGTATCTTTGAGGAGCGCTCCTTTGAAGTCTTGGAACGTTGTTTTCCCCTTCATGGGAGCCATAAGTTGGACTCAAAGACCAGCCACAGGTGGATGTTTCTGGGCTTCTAGGCACTTTTGAACAAATACCCTGCTCCAGGCAAGAGCAAAAGTTTCCTGGGATGCATTTCCCAGGACTGCAGGAGATTTTCAATGCCCCGTGTCTGTCAAGGAGCGCTGGCCTCTGCTCTTCCTCCCAGGCTCCCACGAGTTCATCGTTGGGCTCCGCTGAGGCCTGTGTCTGAGCTCAGAGGAGTTGCTCCTCCCTCTCAGAGGTTCTGGTGACTAACTTCCTCCTCCCTGGGAGAGATCCAATTTAGACCTGGTGTGGTTTATTGTAGCTCTTTGAATTCTGAATTTTAAAAGAAAACATCATTTAGCAAAACTGATTTGCCACTAATAAAATAATAATATATAATCTATTTATATACACATATTACATAATATAGTTCTACCTTGTATGTCAAAGACAGACAAAAGAAAACTCTTTAACCAAATATTGAAACAGTATTAACTGAAAACTTAAAGCATAAAACACACATTACTGTTAAATTATTAATATGCAGCAAATAAACTATGAGCAGAGAAGCAAAAAAAAAAAAAATCAGCAAAAGAGCATTTCAACTATGGAATTGTCCTACTTGAAGGCAATGCTCAGTGCTGCTTCCTAAGTTTGGCAATGCTCAAGATGCCTTCAGAACTGATCAGAGCTGCATAAGCGAGGGAAACATTTATGAAGATAATTAAGTAGTCTGTTTATATTTTTTGCCCATTGTAATTCATTGGCATGGATCTGATTTATGTGAAAAAGATCTACAAATATGAATTAAACTTATATATTCCTATCAAAGCCTCTGCACATACACATCCCAAACTTTTTACAGAACAACTTGAGTTTCACGTGAAGGTGAAGTTCTTTGATATATTACACCACCAATGCCAGCACCAAAAGCAGCTGCCCCTCTTCAAATGGTTGCTAGAATGTGCAGTCGCAGCCTGATTAGCCGCTTCTGAATTAAAGCCTCATGGGTTTGCTTGACACCAGCAGCATCCAGATAGCAGACGCAGCTGCACAGAAGTACGGAAATGTTCTCTGACGAGTTTGTGCCATAGGAAACCCTGGCTCACAATGTGGAAAATTGCTGAATGGAGGATAGAATGCCCTATGATTTGGGGTAAGAATAGTATGTGTTCAATTTAAACTCTTTTCTCAGTTATTTAAATAGCATGTGTATTTTTAAATGTAGATGGAAAAGACCCTTTCTTCCACTGATGATCCAAAATGTCCTCCCTTAACTTTTAGTAATGGATTTGATCAAACAGTTTCTTTTTAAATTGGTCTTTTATACAAGTTAAAGAGATTGCAGTATATTTTTATTTACTTTTCTTCATTATGTTAGCGAGCAAACTTTCCTGTGCACATGTATTTTAGGAAAAGCAATCATGCATACTGTACAAAACTTAGAATTATACAGCAATTATAAGCAGCATGTGCATAACTTGGTTTTAATTGCTAACCTCACGATTTATTAGCCATATTGTCTTAGCAATAATGTTGTTTACTATATATTCATTTCAGTTTCATCTGTTGTAGTAATAATTGTACTTAAGTAAGGGAAAATTGAATCACCTAAAATACATACACAGATATATACACATATACATATATACACATATACATATATAGAAGTGCCACACAATTATTAGTGATGTGACTTTCTCACATATATGACTGTTTGCATAGTTTTTCTTAGTTATAGGTCTTTCAGTGAAATTGCCATACACAGAATCATCTTTTACTAGCTTTATAACCACTGTATTTTGACCAAATGTCTGCTGACATATAAGAAATGCAGCAATGTTATTTTGCAAAAGTGCTTTCTTTCTCCACTAACCAGATATTTCCTTCTAGCCAACCCTCTCCTTTGCTCTTAAGAAATTCAATCTATGTACCCACTGGAGGAAAACCGCACTGTCCCTACCTTTCAGGGAGTTATCAAATGCATAGGCATGAAATCTTACTGCAAGCAATACAATATATTTGAACACATTATAAGTTGGATTTCTTCAAGATGTACTGGTAAAGTTCATAGCAGGAAGAAGTTACACCAGTGGATGCACCTGAGGATATGTGGGAAGCATAACAGAAAGGAAAAGGAAATAAAGCAGCAAGCTTATTGCAGTTACTGAGCTTGGGTCCTTTTCTCCTCCATTGACTTGAAATTGAAGACTATTAAAGACTCCTAAAGAAAAGATTCAAGAAGTCATTCCTCCCACATTTTTTGCTCAAGCACTCCTTATCCTTTCAGATTTGATAGTCAGCTGTCTATGTTGAGTAGAAAAATCCTGACTTTATAGAGTATCTTGAAATCATATAAATTGATATTACATGGCTCCTGGAAACATCTTTTCTATCTTATACTTTTTACAAGTACCCAATCCCAGGATGAAATCCTGCTCAGGTCTGTCTGAGGAAGAAAATCTCTTTATTACTGTAGATATTCTCTGTAATATTTTGATAATTTTGTGTCCTTCTACAATTACAGACTCCAGAGTAATTTTTTATTGATTCATTCACATAAGCCAAATTTCTAGCTCACAATTTGAAACTCATTTTAGCTATAATTTACTCAATCATTCAGTTATTAGATTCACTAGCATAACTACATTCATTCATAATACTCTGTTGTCATAGTATTTTACTTTATAATACCAAATGCTGTTAGTAATCTGTACATTAATTAGTAATGTAGTATTAACTTTAATTTCTTTATGTACAAACAATATACACAATAATCTGAATCAGAGTTTATTTATAATTTCCAGTGACCTGAGATTGAAGTCAGCTCGTAGTTGTTCAGTTAAATGGCAAACATTTCCTATAATAAAACTCTTTCTTCAATAACAGACTTTCACATTGCTATTTTGTTGATAAATTCTCTAAGTTTTTCTAATAATCAGACTTTATAATATCTAAATTCAGGTATATTTTTAAATATATTAGCCAAGTTTACATGTGAAAACATTGGCAAAAGTTACAGTATAAGTTAAACACATATTATATTATATTTTGTATTTATATTTAAATATATTAAAATACCAAGTATTTTATTGACTTTACCATTTGCATCTTTTGAGAGGCAAGAATGACAAAGATTTTTCAGAGAGTATTTGCTATAAAATTCAGTGACTTTTAAACTCAAAATACTGTATCAATTATATACTACTACATAACCGGCTACACCCATACTTGGTGGTTTGACGCAATCATAACTTATTATTTCTCAGGATTCTCATAAGCCTGAGCTACCTGAAGTGATCTGAGCAGCCCTTGGATTCCAAATGTTCTACAGTTGAGCGGTCATACAGTTGCATTCAACGGGAAACTCAGCTGGGGCTAGAAAATCTAAACAGCGATCCGCACTCTTGCCATCTCAGAGTTGCCAAAATGTCTGGATCTGGCTCAACCCCTTTCAGAGCACTCGAGGTGCACTTCTTACCCAGCGGCACATAACTCCCAGAGGGCAACTGGAAGTTGATGTGTTTCATCTCTCTCCCACTGTACAAATCCAAGCAAGTTCCAAGGCCAACTCAGATGCAAGGGAGAAAAGGAAAGTACGCCTGATGAAGAGTTGCAACAGTGTAGAAGGATTGGACAGTAGTTGGTAATTATTACTGAAAATGCGACAGAAAAAGGAATGCTAAAGTATATGGATAGAAAAACTGCAGGATGTAGCTAACCACCGAGAAAAGAGATTAAGATAATTAAAACTTAAAAGATAGGAGGAGCAGCCACATGCCAAGAAACCCATAGCTTAATAAGAAAGTATCACTAAGTGGGTGCAGTGTTTAGGCACTTCACAGAGGGACCTCAAATAAGACAAATTAAGACATATGTACAGGTAGAAATTCTTTATGATGAATGTCATCATTGTATAAACCTAAATTTTACAAATAAACTTAATTGCATTTTTAAAAAGAATTACTAAATTGACTCTTTATTTAACTTTATTTAATGTTTCATGACTGCTATCCTCCACAGGGAAGGGGTATGTTGTGGATGGCTTTGGAGTTATTGATATAAATAATACAAAATACAAAAATGGAATCACACTGTTAAAACCCCAATTTTTATTACTGTAGGGAATCAAACAAAAAGCAATTGAGAGAAAAACAAGAGAAAGATAGAAATCAACAGAAATAAAACAGAAAGGAACAGGTCTTTAATTTCTCCAGCCTTCTCTACCCTTAGCCTCCCTAACTGTGCTGGGGCTACCTTAGAAACACAGCTGGCAGAAGAGAAGGAGGGGTCACAGAATTGGTGCTCCAGGATCAGAAGCAGGGTTATAGCGAGCCTAAATCTGAGAACATTATCCACCTGTGCTTGAAGAAACAGAATTCTACATCCCTGTACCTTAAAGGGTAATTCAAGGTCAAATGTCATCAATTAATTTGCACTATAAAATTGTAAAGGTAATGTTAAACGTATTCCACAATATTGATTTTATTTTTTCAATATTTTAGTAACATTACTTAGTAATAATGTTTAGTATCATATTGATTAAAAAGTTACAATATTTTTTCTGTATTAAAAATTCATTAAGTTCTATGAGTCTTGAGTAATTTCTTAACAAAATTTCATGTATAAATCCACTTGTCACATTATTTTATTTTAATACATGCATGGATTCCAAGGATGGTAACTTATTAAGTTAGTGTGCATTTAAGTATTCAACACTTAATAAATATTATTTTTTATCATCACCATTACTTTGTAGTTCCATCACATATTATTCTGTGTATTGATATAAACTTGATGTGTTAAGGCTTCACTTCTGTTGTTGGACTATAAGATATATTATTATCATATATTAAGAAGTATAATTAGATATATTCAAACCCTTAAAATATAGAAACACATTTATAGTTTTAGAAGATTTTATTATTCATTATGGATAACAGCGCAAATTATCCACTTGTTCTTATGAACAAATAAACCTTCATTTTAAGAAGCATGGCCAATCCCTCCGTTCCATTTATCACTCTTCAAACTTCCTCTTAATATTAACAAACGAAGAGATCCACAGACAGGTGGAAAGGCTTTAGCAAATGGCTTTTATGTAACAATTCATAGGTGGAAAATTTGGAATTCAATGTTTTTAAGAAATTTAACTTTCATTTTTGGCTTGAAATTGGGGCAAGAAAGAATTTGGGATGTGTGCGATTTCTAAAGGTAAACCCTTTAGCTGTGAAAGAGCTATATGAAAATACAAGCTCAGGCTGCAAGCCTAAACCCTCCATCGTATGCCATCACTCACATAGACCGAATTACTTCTGGAGCAGAAATGCTGTTTCTAATGTCACTCTGACTAAATGGACTGCTGCCTAGCACGGCTGTGATTACAGGATGTCAGTATTCTACGTGCTAGGCAGAGATTTTCATTTCCTACATCTTTCACAAAGGGCAGCAGGGATTCCACAAAGTCATCAGTTCACATTTCAATTGTTTTAAATTCCAGGACTTGTTTTGAAGTTAAAAAAGACGCAGAGATCGCGTAGGCAGCCTGTATGACCTGAATCTATGAAGTTGATGTGCCACCCACTTGAGGTATATCACAATCATGCTTGCTTTCTTAAAAAGAAAAAAAGAAAAAGTATACATATATAGAAAACCAGTAACAGCAGGAAAAACTAATCTCTAATCATCGTGCCTCAGCCTCCTGTGTGGAGGTACTTGTGTTCTATAGAAAGTATTCAGATAAATGATGGTTCCACAAATGTTATCTCTGATCTGCTAGACATTTAAAGGTAGAAGATGTAAAACCTATTTTGCATAAAAATGCTTTTACATTTAGACATTTATGTAGGTAAAAGCACCATAGACTCTGAAATAGTTCTTCTGATACCAGCTAGTAAGATTTAGGGGTGGTGAAATTCATTTATTTGGAAAATTCCTCTCACAGCTTCCTGTGACTTGGTGTGCCCATGAGAAGACTGTGAAATAGGCTAAGGTCGGTTATATTCAGAAGCTCCCACTGACCTTACACCACCTCCAGCTCCCTGTGACATTTAATTATAATTTTATTTGGTTCTTACTGTACGTTCTCACCACCTAGGAAATCTTAAAACCTGAGCTATAGTAACATTCCCTACAAGTTTGTCTCTTTTCTTCCTCTCATGAAATTCACAATGCTTTGGTACAAGATTAGTAATGCATTACCATTCCTTTCAATCATCTGAAAGCAGCTTTATCTTCAAGAGGCAGAAAACAACTTTATATTTTTTGCTGTCATAAACAAATTTGTGCTGTGTGCTCCAGAGAGTTTAGGTATTTGTAGGTAAACATTGTAAGAAATTTGAACATATCCCCAGTGTTCTACTTGTAGTTAACTCTAACTATGATAGGAGCAAAGAACAGAAAGAAAGCATAAGGAGCATAAGGGGAAATACTGTAGTGCTAAAATGAACATACTTTAAGCAAGAATGCTTGGTTTGAATCTCATCCATAGTACATGCAAGCATTGCTGTCTAAGATACTTAACTTTTATTTTTCATATGAATGAAAGCAATAATACTCATCTATAGATGTTTTATGAAGTTGTATAGATTCTTGTACTTAAAGTGTATTGGTAAATATAAGGTAATTGTGAGTAACCAGAAAACATGGAGTAGTACATATTGACTTCCCAGAGAATAAGAGTTTTAGTCCATTTTGTTTATTGTCAAATTCCTACTATCAAAAACTGCTTGGCTCAAAGCTGACACTTGTCCCATTCTGCCTAATGTGCGTTCCCACTCACTTCTGGCTGGGCTCCTGAAAACTGTATTTCCTAACTTTCTTTGCTCAGTAGATAGTGTGTGTTGTGCTGCTTATGTTTGTTTGTTGTGTTTTAGGCATTACTAATGTCCAAATGCATAAAAAATATTCTAACTGTCACCACATGTCTTGGTTACTCTTCTCTCATTGCTGAGACAAAATACCTGACACCCACAATTAAGGAAGGAAAGGTTGATTTACCTCACAGTTTGTGGAGGTTTCAGTCCATACTTAGGTGACTCCTAGGCAGGGTGGCACATGGCAGAGAACAACAGTTCATGGCAGCAGCGAATAGTAAAAGCAACAACAGCAAAAGGGAGGAGCAGGCAAGCAGACTCTTTCTGTCCCTTACATTGTATGCAAACTACCCACCCCAAGGCAGGTGTAGCACTCACATCCATAATTCCAACATTGAGCCATGAATCAGTCATAAACTCTACAAGCCTGCCCTGTGATTGCATGAGGCTTTATGGGGGACACCCAGACACAAACCATAACACCATGGAATCTTGTTTCATGAAATGTTCTTTTGTCAGTACAGTTGCATTAATCACAGTCTTCCTCTATGGCAGATAACATTAACTCTAAGTCCATTGAAGCTAATATTTAGTTAGTGTCATCCCTAATTGATGGGGTATTGCTATTTTCTGAGCCGTCTTATTTAGACATAACTAGTTCAATGTATTTCCTATAATTACAGAGATGACAGAGTTTGAAGTCAGCCTGTTAATGTTTGTGAAGACGCATAAGTTGGGGCTATTTTTCAGTGCCAACACACACAAACAAAGCATTCAATGTGACTTTCCCAAAGCTTATGGAAATTACTCTATGACAACAGTAGTAAAACAATGAGATCAGTTTGGTACAGGAAAAATCTACTGACATAGAGGTCAAAAGAACAGAGTATCATCTCATTATTGCCACATACTTTACTTTGGGACTTAAAGGTCTGTCAATTGAGAGGACTGGGTGGGATGATTTCTGCAATGGTCAATTATAGATAAACTTATATATTATTTAAGCAGACCTAATATGTCATTTGGCTATGTATTTAAATTTACTATGATAACAGAATTAGCTATGTATTTTACCAAGAGAAGAAAAAATGAATTCCATTGATTTTCAAAACTGTATAAATATCAATAGAAAATTCCTTAGGTTTTGAAAGACATATAAGCAAAGGAATATTTGTGCCCAAAGGAGTTAAATTTTCATCATAAAATCTTATGTGTTGTTTATACTTAAAAAGTAAGACCTCTGTCACCTACTAGAAATTCAACTAATAAGTGAAGCTTTTTCAGGATCTGTAGATAGAAATAAAGATACTATCTTGAATTTGATCCAGTGTTTGCTTTGATTTATAAACATTGTTAATGTATAAATTAGCCTATGATTTGTCTTAATAAATATTCTTTAAAATATAAATGATTGATGTGTTTAATAATTTATTGCTTAAACAATGTATAAAACCTGAAGCCATGGCTTATTCTCAGCTGTTGTATATGTGGGAATAGGCATTCTTTCTTTTTCTACTTAAATCCCAGCAAAGCGGTGGATCTGGGCACCTCTTGAGCCTCTGCCTTGTCACTCCATGCGTCCTTATTCACCCTAAGAGAGGGTGAGATCATTTGCCCCCTTTTTGCAAAAAGTCTTGAAGAATAAAGTAGGCATCATGTAGCTCAGCTATCTGTCTCCATTGGAAACACCTTTCTGCTAGAAGCCAGAGTCTGCACTATCAGCTGGGAATGTCCACAGGATTTCCTGTGGCTTGTCTCGGTGGATGAACACCTTCTCAATCTGGAGTTTGTTAGCCAGCCTATTTTTTAATCTTCTGCAAAGCAACACAGTCAGTCAGAGTATTACTATCATTGCAGGTGGTAGCAAATCACCTTATGTTATTGCTTCACTTTGTTCGATACCTCCGGGACATGTGCTGTCCAAAGGACAGTCTCTGAAGCTGAGGAGTGAGGGATGCCCGATGCAGTGGTACCATGAGTGAAATAGTAATCTAGTTGGTTCAGCAATTTGGCTACTTGGCCATATGGGTTAACAGAAGTATTTAGACTTAATATAAATAAATTTTATATCTATATTTTTATTTGCCTTCTTTGATTCTAATTAAAAGTTGGGGGTATCTATTGAATGTCATTTTTAGACACACAAATGTGCTTTGCCATAAGCACTTTGTAAAATGTACTAATTATAGCCACAATGGAAACATTTTGTTATTATTTCAACTTGTAAGTTTATACATTTAAGCTACTGGCTTTTCTTATTTTCTGGAACATACACAAAAATATAAAAACATACTTATACATCCATATAGAATGTGTGTGTGCTGAATCTCTTGAAACAGAATGTGCTAGAAAAAAATCAGTTCTCTATGGAATTATAGGTATGTCAAAAATAAATCATTTTATTGTACTTCTAATTCAGTTGTATAAACTAAATAAGAAAATATCAAAAAATGACACCAAACTCTAACTCAATACTAGAGTCATGTTTTGTAATTTATCTTAGAAAAATACCCTGGGAACTAGCTGCCTGAGTTCAAATCTACTTTCTGCTACTTATTAGGTAGCTATCTTTGTCTGTTCCCACATCTGTAAGGCAATGCTGACATTAATGTTCACTGCACTGAATCATTAATGCTTATGTAAAGCATCCAGAAGAGTCTTTGGCATAGAACAAATACTATAAACATGTTGATTATTATCACTTGGAGGGGGAGAAACCAATTGCAGATGTTTTAAGCAGATATACCAATGAAATAGGGATAGTGACTTTCAGACATCCCAGTGGTGGTTATGTCAGGATACAGAAAAATCCTGGAGGAAATTCATGCAAAACTTTCCTGTCTGAGGTTAAAATACTTTTAGATGCATGAGATCAAAGGAGATACTATTATGTTAGGATTTGGGAGGTTAATAAACATTATACATACAGCAAGTCACTGTTTAATTTAGAACAGTGATTCTCAAAGTATAATTCACGCATCAGCCAAATTAATAAGTTTGATCCCAGTCTGGGCAATTTAGTGATTTAGGCAGATAAGTCTTGAGAATTAAAAAAGGTCCAAGGATTAGTTCAATACGAAAGCCCTGGGTTCCCTGGTAAGGCAAAAAGTAATAATAATGACAGTAATAATAGCAATAGTAATCGTAATAAATATTTAGGACCAACCACATAGATCTGAATCAGAATCTCAGAGTTAAAGACAAAAATCTATATCTTAACACTTCCTCAAAGTGATTCCAATATATCCTACTGTTCAACTGCCACTCATTTAATTTTGACATTGTCCTATGTAATATGAAGCACCTAGCTCTGTGTTCAGGTGCTTGGGGGAGTGATTTCTTTCTAGAGCTTGTAATATTGTTATCCCCCAAATATGTGGCAGGGGGTGTGAGTCACAACTGGGGACTATTTTGTTTCCACACCCTCTTTTTGCTGTGTGAGTTCTGAGTCCTTCTCTGGTTTCCCACTGAGCAGTGTCAATCAGTGGTGTGCTTTCCACTCAGATCTAAATGCTCTCCTGCAGCTTGTGGCATTCCTGCTCTTCCGTGTGCACCAAGCCCTGCTACGCCACACTTGCTTTGTGGCCTGTGCGCTGCTGCGGTGCCTCACTTGCCCCGGAATGCCTCCCTCCACACACCTCAATATGTGACTAACTTCCAAACCAAAGTGTGTTTCTGATCACAGCGGCAGAGGAGAAAGCAGACAGGCCAGAGTTCCATCCTCAAGGTAGGAAGCCAAGGTGCCAAGCAGTATTCTGGATTTCATTCCAGTACTTTCTGCTCAGCCTTCTCAGAAAACCACATACACCTGGACTGGCTTCTCACCACAGAGTGTGGGGCCACCATGTCCTCCACAGCCTGAGCTGGCCACTGCTTAAACCTCTCCAGGTTTTGTGACTTAGCCATCCCCCTCTCTGCCACTGCACCTTGTGTCCCTGGCGCACCCAGTCACTGTGGTAGGGTAAGTACAGAAACCCTGAAGGGTGATTGTTCTCTGACTTCTTATTCCAAGAGTAACTCAGTCTTAAAGAGTAAACCCCTTTTCAAAATGGCTCCTGATTTTATCACTCCTAAATATGGCAGGTACATCAGTGGGTTTCTTCTCTAACTAGACTGCCATGTGGAAGGAGTTACTTTCAGAGTGAACCCCACGCTAATGTGAACAGTAGCCATGGGTTCTCTTGTGCCTGGCACTGTCCGTCCATTGCTTATCACTGGTGATATCTACCCTCTCCACGCATAATTTGTATTTGTGGAAACCAGACCCTTCCCCAGGAAGCAGGGAAGCTGAGGCAGGAGCATTTCAAGTTCAAATCTAGCCAGAGAAAATTAACAATTCAACAAAAGTATGCCTGAAATCAAAAGGGTTGGAGATGTAGCTCAGTGTGAAAGCCCTGGAAGGTGGGGGGAGGGAGGAAGGAAAGGAAGAGAGGAAAGAAGGAAGTAGAGAAGAGGGGGAGAGAAAAATAAAACAAGTCTCACATACACCACAACTACATTGTGGTAATACTGAAGTCTTTAAAACCCTATGTCCAGCAGCACCGATACTAATTAAATCCAAGTAAATGGGAATAGTGTCTTGGCATCAATATTTTTAAGAACCTTAGAGGTTATTCTAATTTACTCAAGATCAAGAATTATATGCTTGCAAAACTGAAAACTTATGAGCTTGGATTCTTGTTAAAACCCAGGGACTTGAGTACACCTAGGGAAGCTGCTAAGAATCTGCACCTGTGAAAATTGACAGCTGATGATGGTGGAGCTTGTCGATAGGCTACCCTGGTGTAGATATTACATTTTCATCTGCTACATTCAGATAACATTTGAGAAGTGAGCAGAAGCTTAAGAACAGGCTTGTTTACTTTTGTAATTCACCAAAATGATGCAGTTCCTGTAGTCAGAACACTAGTTTACACTGTAAGGGACAACCTTTATTATTAATACAAATAAAAAAGTTTGAAGATTTAATTTCTAAAAATTAATCATTGTTTTTCCATTCTCTGTGAGGTAAATGTGAAAACTAAATAAAATATATAGTTTGCTAATTCAAAACAAGAAATGTACAAAATCATTAAAATCCCAAGAACAAACAAAAATGCAATTTTTACCTTTAAATGGAAAACAAAATTATATCTAGTACAAATTATGACTCAAATTTTCACTTTTTAAATTAGAAACATCCTATTTTCCATGTGGCAATATTGAAGCAGTATTCCAAGATACACACACACACACACACACACACACACACAATTCTGTTCTTATTAGCATGAATATTAGAGTTTTTCCAGATGGGTGCTTCTGAAGAATTGTAGCCACTACATTTTCAAGCCCTTTTGTCTTCTTTCCAAATAAGCTGCTGATATTAATGAGGTTTTCTGTTTTAGCTTGAAGAATTTCTTTAAACTTATTTGGCTTCAGAGAGATTACTTCAAGTTGTTCTGAAATTTTATGTCACATACATTGTTTTGTCAAAAGAATATGTTTTTTTTCTCATACAAAATTATTTATTGGACAGAATGAGAAAAATGTAAAAGATTTCTCAAAGAAATAGATTTTTCTAATTTTCTCTTTTAAAATATACTTTAGTCAATAAATATTATATCTGTTTACTACTCATTTACTTTATCTTAATTTATTTAAAAGAGGCAACAGCACACAAAATTTAATATACGGAGGAACTGTCCGATAGAGTTGTTTTCTTTGCGGGGTGACAGAGAAGGGCTTTCAAGAGCACACAAAATCCTCAAACTCCCAGAACCCACAGATTGCTTTGCCTGCTGGGCAGTGCCGAACTGTACAAAACTGGGCTGCTTTTCCTGTGAAGGCTGCCCCCGCCTCCTGAATATTTTATGCATGTCGAAGTCAATAAAGCAAAGAATTTTTAAGCGAAGGTACAAGTAAGAAATTTGCTTCTGCTCCAGGAAAAGTCGCAGATGCAGATAGGGAACTGCACAAGCTCAGCTGCTCCTAGGAGCCTGTTCCTCCTGTCGGCTAGCACAGCTCCTTGCTAATTCCTATAAAGGTGAAGGGTATAAACTTAAAGCTTCAGTCAAATCTTCTCTCTTCCCAACCTACACAGCTTTCTTGTTTTCCCAAGCTACCAGTGCCTGATTAGTATGTATATACACACTTCACTAGTTAATCATTATATGATCTTCTAAAGGGCAGTCACAAAATTTTTTTTTATATAATGAGAGCTCCAAAGTATATAAAAGTTGAAATCATAATCAATGAAAGACTACATGGAGCTATTGTAATTTACTTGAAAATTTTTATATAGGGCTGCGGAAGCGCGAGGTCGTGAGTTCAATTTCCGGTACTGGAAAAAAAAAACCGCAAAAAACAAAACAAACCAAAAAAAAAAAAAAAAAAAAAAACACAAAACAACAAAAAAAAGAAAATTTGCATATAAAATATACATGGCACACATTTAAATACACTCTTGAAATATGTCTCAATTTGAAAAGCAGTAATTGAAATTTGTCTTGACATAAGCAAATGTCTTATACCCATTTGCTAATTACTCATGATTACTGTACTATCTTCGTGATAATTATGAAATAAATAATTTTGATCTAGTTCTAGGCAAGACAAACTCTAACATATATTAGAAATTTGCACTTAATAATTTTATCACAATATTCCCAGTATGTTTAAATGTATATGGTCATTTAATAAAGAAGATAGCTTTGAGCAACCTAATATTACTTAAGGTTACAGAAAAATAAAAAATCTGAATATCAAAATAAATAAAAACAACATAGGTTCTTGAGGGATTCTGGAAAGGAATCATGAGAAAAACAATGAAAGCAATGATTACAAAAAGACATGAAGAATATGAGCGTGCATTCCTGCAAATCTGGACAAATTATGTACAGTTCTCTGGACTTGTTTCTTCATTTGTAAAATGAGAATGAAACTTGAAAAACAAAAATGCACACAGGCATACATGAAATGTGTGCAAATAAATACATTCTGTAAATAATGTGTGAGGACACTTAAAGACCTAAATTGTGTTTTGTGGCTATGCTTGAATTCATACACGGGTGAAATTTTATTTCATCAAGAAATTTAAGTAGAAATGTTTCGCATTGAAATGCACACTTATATCTGTAAGGAACGGCTCGAGGCGGACGCTAGCCAGTACCACTGGACTTGTGTAAAGACAACAGGATGTGGTGTTTATTGTGCCTGGATGCAGGCAAGGGATGAAAAGGCAGTCTGTGGGGTGCAAAGAGAAGCGGGCTTTTTTTACAAGGCTTGAAAGCTGGCAAGGGACATAAGGTGGGAAGGTCTTAGTAAACGTCAATGGTCAGAACCCTCTGGATGCTTTGTGCCTCTGTGGATAAAGTCCTTGATGCATCCATTGCAAGTGCTTGGGTGCCCTTAGACATCCAGCTGCTTCCCAGATTCCGTGTTTCATCTTATCTCTTTTAAGACATCCTGTGTCTGCTGAGGGCAGCCGTGTGCTGAGCTGAGAAGAATACTTCTGCTGGCAGACAGGTTGGGTACTGGAAGAATCATCTCCGGACTGAGCCTTCTAACACCTACAAAATCACAACGGTAAATAATGTGCTCACATAATAAATACAACCGTTTGTCTAAATTCAATTATGGATGCAGAGATAACCAAACCCAAAAGATCCATCAAAAAAACATAGTAAAGGGGCTGTGGATATAGCTCAGTGGCATAAGCTCCTGCCTAACAAGTGCAAGGTCCTGAGTTCGATCCCCAGTACCAGGAAAAAAAAAACCAAAAAACAAAAAACATAATAAAACCCTGCCACAAATTAATTATACAAATATAGAAAATGTCCACCTTATACTGTAATGTATAGACTATAAGAAAAATAATTGAGGCATAGCTATAATTATTTTAACTCCCAATTTTTTGTTAGGTTAATAATTTTAAATAATGAAAATTGTATTACAATGGCTTAGAGTTAAATCATATAAATCACAATTCATTTAAGTGAATGGTTTTTTTTGTTTTGTTTTGTTTTGTTTTTTTTTTTGTTTTTGTTTTTATCCGGTACCAAGCACCAAACTCACGACCCTGCGCTTGCTAGGCAGGCGCTTTTGCCGCTGAGCTAAATCCCCAGCCCCCATTTAAGAGAATGTTATACACCAAATAAATGGAAGGTAACATTCACAGATTTCAAGGAAACCATAATGGGTGGTTCTAAAAGCATGCATTTCTGTCGGCAGTGGAAAATTTCCTGGAATTATTGTGAAATCATGTAATTTGACAAATAGCAAGAGAAACATGCACCGGAAACAGTGAAAACTATCCAGGGTATTTCTTTATAGTAAGTACTGCTCATTATCCATGGTATGTGTCTGGACATCTCCTCAAAGTCTCTTGCAGTCATGGGGTGGGTTTCTAGAATTTATGATTGAAGCATGGTCCATTGTTGGGGTTATGGGTGTGAGTGTTACACCTGCCCTGGGGTAGGTAGTATGCCAACAATGTAACAGAGGGAAAGAGGCTGTTTGTGGCTGCTCCTTCCTTTTGCTATTGTTGCATTTGCTCTTTTCCACTGCCAGGAATGATTGCCCTCTGCCATGTGCCACTCTGCCTTGGAGCCAGCCGAGTATGGACTGAAACCTCTACAAACTGTGAGCTAATTTCTCCTTTAATTTTGGATGTCGGGTATTTTGTCCCAGCAATGAGAGAAAAGTAACCAAGACACGTGAAAGATGGAAAGCATATAGTAACTGGTGGAAGGTGTAAGCAAAGGCTTCTCTTTACAAGATTTTGCTGTGCATATTCTACATCTGATCGATGGGATGCCACTTCCATAAGTCAACTTGTGGTATAGTTTGGCTCTGTAATGTCCTCCCAAAGCCCATGTGTTAAAGGTTCAATTGCCAGCCTGCGTCACTGTTGGGAGGTGGTGAACTTTCTAGAGATGAGACAGACCTACTTGGAAGAAATGAGATCACTGAGAGTATAATTTGAAGAGGACATGGAAAGCCTCCTCTGTTCCCCCACTTTCTGCTTCCTGGCTTGCATGAGCTGATCAGCCCCTCTCTTATGTGCTCCTGTTATAATGTGCTGTTTGTTCCTCAGCTCAAAACGACAGGGCCAGCACACCAGCTGCTGAGACCTGTGAAGCCAGGGGATGAAATAAACATGTTCTCTACCTTAAATGGTATATTTCTGGAATTTTGTCATGGTGATAGCTGATGAGCAAATGCTTTTTCGTCAAAACATAGCTAGCAGGGGCTGGGGATTTAGCTCAGCGGCAAAGCGCCTACCTGGCAAGTGCAAGGTCGTGAGTTCGGTTCCCGGTACCAGAGAAAAACAAAACAAAACAAAACAAAAAAAAAACCAAAAAACATAGCTAGCAAAGAATAAAGCCTTAACTATTTCATTAATCTGTTGATTTTCTATAAAAAATCAATTATGTAATTGTCCTTTTAACATTTAGGGCATTGTTAGTTAAAATTATTTTTTTTAATTTTGAGATAACTACAGATTAAAACCACACCCTTCACATTGAGGTATATCTCACATCTTTGTTTTATTTTCAGACAAGGTCTTGCTAAATTGCTCAGATGGGACTTCAACTTGTGATTCTCCTACCTCTCCTTCCAAGGGCTAGCATTACATGTATGCAACACTTTATTTGGCAAGAAAACAAAATAAATTACCTACATAGGCTGTATTCAATTTAGTTGCTCAATGTACAAACCTAAGGGCAACAATGCACATCTGTAGTCCTACAACTCTGGATTATTGTAGACTGAGTCTAAGGCAGGAGGGTTGTAAGACTGAGTCAGCCTGGGCTGCTTAACACCTTAGAAAGACACTGTCTTAAAATGGGCATCTGAGATGAGTATACACTTCACAGATAAAGAAATACAAATGGCAGATCAATATGTGAAAAAAATGCTCAATGCCATTGATTATTTGAAAAATGTAAATTAAAACAACACTGAGATTCCACCTCACCCTAAAAAGATGGCTATCATCAAGGAATCAACCAATAACGAATGCTGGTGAGATTGTGAAGAGAAAGGAACCCTTCTCTACTGTTCTTGGGAGTGCAGATTGGTGCAACCACTGCGGAAATCAGTATGGAGATTCCTGAAAATACTAGGATTAGAGGTCCCATGCAACCCAGCTATTCCCCTTCTGGGTATCCTCCAAGAAGAATTCAAAACATCATACTACAAAGATACCTATGCACCTATGTTTATAGCAGCACAATTGGTAATAAGTAACTCTTGTAAACAACTCAAATGCCCATCAGTGGAGGAATGAATAAAAAAGATGTAGTATTTTTATAAAATGGAGTAGTGCTCAGCCATAACGAAGGATAAACTTTAGACTTTTATAGGTACATGAATGCAACTTTAGAAAAATAAATCAGACTCACATGTGTAAACATCCTATTGTCCCCATGGTGTGAGAAAATGAAAAAGTAAGTAAGATCCAAAATGTACAACAGATATTGTAAATGGGAAGAAATTGTTCAAAAGAAAATGGAACTAGGATGGGAGAAAGGAAAAAGGACAGAAAAGAGGAAAAAAATTCATGTCAGTTATACTATTAGTGTTTTTTAGCTCATTGAAAAGGAAGATTTGTGCTAATATTGATTGAAGAAAATTTTAATGCCCATATCTGGTACTCTGAATAAGAAAGATAACAATGCACAATGTTTTAACAATTAATTTTCTCCTATTACTTTGTTATGAAACTTTGTTTTACCTTTTTTTTTCTATAAAATAAAAGAAATTAAAAAAAGAAAATGAAACAGAAAGTGCATACATACATGTGCACATGTATACATGCACACAGACATACATACATGGTTGGAAGTATAGCTCAGTGGAAAGACCCTGGGTGCAATCCCCAATAATGCTGTTGGATGTAGAAATTTATGTGGACATAGATGTAGTTATAAGTGTAGATACTGATATAGATTAAAACGATTTGTTAATGATGTTATGATTTGTGCCTAGATGTCCCCACAAAGCTTCATGCAGTTTTACATGGGGCTTTTTAAAAATCTAAAGTATGTTATTGATTCCAAATGCAGTGCTACCATTAAGGGTGTGAGTGCTACGCTGGAGGTTGGGAAGCCTGCATACAATATAAGGGAAAGAAAGAGGCTTGCTTTCTCTCTCCCCACCTGTCCCTCTCCCTTCCTATCCTCCCTTTCCCTCTCCCTTCCCCCCTCCTTCCATTCTCTCTCCCTTTCTCTTCTCTCCATTCCCCTGTTATTTTCTTCCTTTCTCCTCAATTTTGCTGTTTTCTCCTGCCATGAGCTGTTGCCCCTCTGCCATGTGCCACCCTTTCCTGGAGCCAGTCGATTATGGACTGAAACCTCTACAGCTGTGAGCTAAATAAACCTTTCCCTCTTTAACTTTGACTGTTGGGTATTTTGTCTCAGCAATGAAAAAAGTAACTGAGACAAATGGAAATAGTCAAACAAAATATAGTGTGACAAATGATGCTTTTTCTATCTTTATCTTCTATCAGCATTTCTTCAAATGAATGGAATGTGGTTTGAGTGTAACTATTTAAAAACAATTCTTAATCTAATAGAATTACATAAAAAAAAAAAACATTTCAAATCATAGCTCTGGGCACTGAGAGTTTTAACTAGCTGCTTTTCCAAGATTTAAGAAGTGTTATGCCTAATTGGTTTTCCATTAGCAGTGGCCTGAATCACTTTTTAACACAAAGTTATTCCTAATTATTCTAACTGTGACTTTATTTTGAGTTAAAATGTCAAACACCAATTCAAGACACATTAAAATTAACGTACATTTTTTTCTAACAATCTGAAGAAACTACAGTGGAAATGATCATAATTCTTTTCACTAAAATATTATATGCTCCATGAAATCAATGTTGCTGTAAGGAAGGAATTTGCCTCTAAATAGCTCAAAGTATATTGAATATTTAGTTATTATATTCTTAAAGAGACCATTAGCTCATAATTATGAGCTGGATTAGTGCAATGATGATACATACATAAGACATAAGCACTTTCATGACTAAGTGACATATTCCCCCAGATGTTTGGGTCTGTGTCTGGGTACTCTGGTCCCAACCTGTGTCAGACACTGTCCTCAAATAGAAAGAATTGCATCACGCAAAGAATGGTCAGTGTAAGAATATGAAGATGTGGTCACTTCCCTGAAATACAGCATGACTGTCAAGGGTACTCCAGTCTCTCTCCTCCACCCTTCTATCTCCTCTACCTTTCTATGAAAACAATACCATGTCTTCATAAAAAGTACTTGACAAATTGGACTTT
Organism: Chinchilla lanigera; assembly: GCF_000276665.1. Lineage (NCBI taxonomy): Eukaryota > Metazoa > Chordata > Mammalia > Rodentia > Chinchillidae > Chinchilla > Chinchilla lanigera. The sequence goes on from NW_004955417.1 coordinate 18,200,421, forward strand.
TCAACGATGCTTTGGAAATGAAACGGGCACACTTTGGAGACTTTAGTAAATTTTAATACACATATGCAGTATAATCCAGAAATTCCTCTCATACAGTATAGCAAACAAAAAAGCAAGTGGACATGCTCCAAAATGCATAAATAAAAATATTCATAGAAACAGTGTTCAGAATACTTAAGTCATTCAGGTGACTATCACCTATAGAATATTATGTAATGTCTACAAAATGGCAAAGTATAAAAATAAACATGAACAAGTTACTGCAGTTAGTTCATAGAAGGATAAATTTCACAATCATAATACACAAAATGTAAGAATCCATAAATATGAATCACAAAGATAACAAATTAATGGATGGTTTTAAAATCAGCTTGGATGTTCGAGTAGAAAGATCTATTGATTTCTAAGTGGTAGGACAAGGACATCTAACTGACTAATGAGTTATACATGCAGATGCCGGGTAAGATTGTCAGGGCTACTTTCGTGTTGGTGATTCATAGGAGGGTTTCCACTTCCTTTGTGCATTGGCCTATGTTTGGAGATTCAAAGAGTAGAGGAAAACAGCTGAGTTCAAGATATAAACCTAATGCAAGTATAGGGAAGTACTGTCTAGAGAACTCCATATGCCCTGCTCTAGAATGGTTATGTCCAGGCTTCTTTTGTAAGAGAAAAATAAATATTACTTAATTGAATGTTTTTAGCATTTTCCCTAACATAAAAGTGAGCTTACTCTTCCATACTGTTCACTGACATACAATTATAATAATCTATTCCTTGGCAAACTAACATTAATTCTCCACATTAACTATCATGGATAATGTAATGATTAGTGGTAAATATGGTACATAAACCTGAATAATCACTTTTTTATTTGTTACCTTACCAACTAATTTCTACATATCTACCTTTACTTATGGATTCAAATGCTGTCTGAATTCTTGCTGAAATATACCTTTTCATTCCTCCTTTCTAATCCATGGGTATATTTTTCTGAAACTATCTCAAAAGATATTCTTATTTTCAGTATTTTACAGATGGAAAATAGTGAAATTGCTACTTATACTTTTTGTTTTCCACACTTCAGGCAGTATAATTATATTTTTCTGGTACCTGGTAGTATGTTTTCAGCTTCTGCGTTTGTCCCTCTGGTCAATATTCAGATAATGTTTACTTTAGGACCAGATAAAAGAGAAGCAAAACTTTGCCTTGCTAGAGGTAAGAGGTGAGAATTAAATTGATAGTAAGTTAAAAGGAGAAGAGCATAAAAGGTTTACCTGGCATAGGACTTCTTTTAAGAAAATGGACCTAAGAAAGTATCAATACCTAAATATTTCTACATTGGGAGAAGAAAGAGATAATTATGAAAATGTAGTACCAGATTATATAGAGAGACCAACATTATTTTGGCAATGTCTGTTTGCAGAAAATTCTTTTAAGTATGACTTTCTATCAAAGACATAGGGAAGATGACTTCCACATGATAAAGATACAGTATCCTTAAGTATGGTTTGAATGTCTGGCAAAATTCATGTGGAGGTGACTTAGTCTCTTGAAAGCAATGATAGTGAGAGGTGGGACTTTTAAATTATGATTAGACAGACTATAAAAATTAACTTAAAGATCAATGCCTATTGTATATATTAATGATACAGTAGCTGAGGAAAAAATTAGAAAACAGTTCCATACACAATAGTTTAAAAAAATATCTAGGGATCAGCCTAACCAAAGGAGAGCCTCTACCATACAGTTAATTACACTAAAGACAGTACAAGGTGAATAGACCTCGCGTCCTCCTCGCTTCATTTAGCATAAACTTTATCCTTATTAGAAGTACTGAAGAGAATACCGTGTGAAGATCAAAGCAGTGCTTGGGGTGTGGTAGCTACAAGGCAAGAAATATCAAAGATTGTCAGGTGTCACCAAGACCTTGATTTCAGATTTTCACCCTCTAGAACTGAGAGAGAATAAACTTCTATTGTTTTAAACCCACTGACCCTTTCCCACAGTGGCTCTAGGAAGATAGCATGTAGAGTCCCAGCTTTGATTCATGCATTTATTGAGCTTATGCATTTTATATAGTTGTCTTCTAAAACATAATAAGTATAGGAGATTAATCACATGGGATTTGTAAATCAGCTAGGTTCATTCACTCACTTAATAAATGTGTGACTGAGGGAAATTATTCAGTATTTAAAATCTGAAAATGATAATTCTCCTTCAGTGTGCTTGTTCCTGATATTTTATTTTAGCTGTTATGATTTTCCTATATTGTTTAACACAGAGGTTATCAATATCACTTTTTTTTCACATGCACACACCATGACTTGTGCTTTCATTTCAACTGTATGTGGGTATGTAATGTTACACAAAATTGTACAAATTACTTTACCTAAGCCAGTTAGCCTAAGATTGATATGGTGAAATGGCAGAAAATTCTTTTGCTTTCAATTATGACACTCAGAGTCACATTTTCTGCAGCTGGTTGTGACGCTCTTTATAATTATCAGTATTACAAATGCAGTGTCACTTTGGTATTGTCAAGATAGCTCATGCATGTCTCCTAAATGAGTAACCTGGCAAGCTGATGAGCTTGTTATTAATTTGCTTCAGTGGATCTATCTGTGAGCGTATCTTAAGCCATATTAGCATATAAACCAATTGGTTCCTTCACGCTGAATTTTACAGAAAACTGTCCAGTGAACTGCCAAGGAATTGATGTAATCAGAGGAGCTACGATACCCTGATCTGACACTAAACACTGAATTCAAAGTTGAGGTATCTGAGATGTTCTTGTAGCTGTTTCCTAGGCTTAAAAATAGGATAGTTATTGCAGGGCAAGCAGATGTTTTGCTATATTTGGAAAAGTGTATAATGTAAGGACTTCTGACAAGATGCTCCAATGAGACAGCGTGATTGTGCTGCATAAAACGAGGATAATGTCTATAAATATAACAAGATGTATTCAATAGTGCAATCTGTGGAATGCAAAGAGAAGTGTATGGTATAATGTTTTGGCTTCCTAACTCTGGGGTCTGATTTCTTGAGAATTCTTTTTCCACCACTCAGTCTCTGGGTGACCCTCACAAGTGTCTTTATTGCTTTGAACTTTTATTTCTTCATCTGCACAGTGAAAGTAAGAATATTTAATTATATGCTTGTCATGAAACTTAGCAAATATTTAATCAACTCTTTCATTTTCCACTCCCCGGAAAGTAAATTCAAGTCAAAGTAGCTTGTTCTGGCAAGTACAAATATGAATTAACGGATTTCTGATTTTTTTTTTTTCTTATGATTCTCCAGTCTCTCTTCTCTTGTCATGGTCATCAGCAGTGAACCAGGAAAAGGGAAGAGAAAATAACTCCATTCAGGTCTGGGGTCCCACTGTTTGTTGCCAGCATTCATGTGTGGCCGGGCACTAATTCTCCTGATGAAGCTGACTCTCGGTGATTGTCGGGAATCATGGCACCGATGAATTGGACAGCTTGTTTATTTGTAGACAGCTTACACAACCACTCAGTTGAAACTATAATTTAGAGGTACAGATTGGATATTCCAATTTTTTCTTCTGTGATTAAGCCTTCATTCATGAGCAAATTGTGCTCCTTTCTGACATCTATCTTTTGAGGCAGAAGCAACCGGTTCTTCATACTAGTATTTATCCCTAAAGAATATTCAGTAAAAATGAAAGATAATATTTTATTAAACTGTTGGCTTTGTTTTTGAAAGACGAGTTATGAGACCTCAAAATTCAAACTTTTGCCCAGGCAGCAGTGGTTGAAATACAAAGTCACATTTTGTTTCCTTAAAAAGGTCAGGTATGTTATTCTTGATATATTATTCTAGCACAAACTGATGCTATAATAAATGCACTAAAATTTTTATTTATATATTTTTTGTTCATTTTATCTAGACGCCCATAAGACTTACTATTTTTTAATGTCTAGTAGTTTTATTGGAATATTTATTGATCATACTTGAAATTATGTAATATTAATTCTTTAATTAAATTTATGTGTTTTTTTCTGAATCAGAAATTTCAGTATATGTTCTGTTGCTTTGCTTAATTTGCTCTTCCAGGAAGTTTTGCTAATTCAAAGAATGATATGGGCCTGCTTGCATTTCAATAATTTATACTAAAATTTTATGTTTGACTTTAAAATTTCAATCTCCTTCACCTATATATCCTAATGATTATCATTGTTTTAACTTCTTTTATGTTCTTATTTATTTAATTTTGAATGCTAAATTCTATTTTTTTTTATTTTAAAAAGACTAGTAAATGAGAAACAAACAAACAAAAAAATAGAACAGTAGCAGCATACCAGTATCAAGACATAAACAAATCAGTGCAGGAACATTCAAAGTGATACAGGGTCTCAAGAGAAAATAATGCAAATCAACACTGGTTGTTACATTATATATCACTATCCTCAACTACATTACTGAGATTACCAGATCTAAGAATGGAAGATTTCTCAAATCATTAAAGAGAATAAGAAAATAATTATGCAATGAAACATTAGAGAAAATACAGACTTTCACTAGACAAAATGGTAGGAGTTCATCATTGTAATTCCATTGCATATTGTTACCTTCAAATCTGTTGCTCAGACCACAAGACACAAGCATGCAAAGTCGATCAGAACACAAAAAAATTGTGAGCATTAACTGTTCATTTCAATACACCATCAGACATCAGCAATACAGTCATTGCAGCTATTCATATATATATATATATATATATTTGCCTTCCTTCTTTCTTTTATCTTCTTTCCCTCATCCCAGTCATTCCTTCCTTTGAGCAATTTCTTTCCCTTTTCTATCATCTATTTTATGTTTTGAGTTTTACCTAGTCTGTCAGGTTCCTACACCAAGGAGACAGTATGATGTTACACATGTGGGTCCGATTTATTTCACTTATCAGTATGGTCTCTAGTTGAATCCATTTACCTACAAAAGCCTCGATTTTACCTTTTTTAATAGCTGTGTAATACTCCATTGTATCTTTTATCCATTTCTCAATGGTTAGGCACCTGGGTTGTTTTCAAGATTTAGCTATGACAAATTGTGCTGTTATAAACATGGATGCACATATATAGCTGTGGTATGATGTCTTCAATGCTTGTGGGAAAACACCCAGAAGGGGAATAGCTGGATTAAATGGGACTTCCAATCCGAGTTTTGTGAGGAATCTCCAAATTGATTTCCACAGTGGTTTCACCAATCTACACTTCCACCAGCAGTGGAGTAAGGTTCCTTTCTCCCCACGGCCTCTCTAGCATGTGTTATGGTTTGATTTCTTGATGATAGCCATTCTTTCTGGGGTGAGATGAAATCTCAGTGTTATTTTAATTTGCATTTCTCGAATGACCAGTGATGAACATTTTTTCATATATTTATTTGCCATTAGTATCTCTTCATTAGAGAAGTGTGTATTCATCTCAGATGCCCATTTTTGGATTGGGTCTTTGAATTTGGGAAGTCTGATTTTTTTCAACTTTTTATATGTCCTGGGTAGAAGTCCTTTTTCTGAGGGGCAGTTGGCTAAAATTTTTTCCTAAACCGTTTTTTTTTTTTTTTTAACTTTATTGGTGATTTCATTAGATGTGCAAAACCTTTTCAATAAGATGAGATCCCAGTTGTTGATTCTTTGAAGTATTTCCCGTGCAGTTTGGTTTTTGTTCATGAACTCTCTGCCTACCCCAATGTCGTCAAGATGTTTTCCTACTCTCTCTTCCAGTAAATTTAGTGTTTCTGTTTGAGTATTTAGATCTTTGGTCCATTTTGACTTTAACTTAGTGCATAGTGAAAGACATGGGTCTAGTTTTAGTCTTCAGCATGTGGAAAGCCAGGTTTTCCAGCACCATTTATTAAAGAGGCTATCTTCCTTCCATGGAACATGTTTGGCCCCTCTGTCAAAGATAAGGTGACTGAGTGTGTTTGTAGTGGTATCTGTATCTTCCTATCTGTTCCATTGATCTTCAGGTCTGTTTTTGTGCCAGTACCATGCTGATTTTATCACAATAGCTTTGTAATATAATTTTAAGTCAGGAATTGTGATGCCTCCTGCCTTTCTTTTGTTTTCCAAGATTGCTTTTGCTATTCTAGGCCTCTTGTGGGTTCAGATGAACTTTAGGAATGTTTTCTCTAGATCTGTGAGGTATACTAATGGTATTTTAATTGGGATTGCATTGAATCTGTACAACAATTTTGGGAGTATCCAATTTTCACAGTGTTGGTTCTTCCTATGCATGAGCAAGGAATATCTTTCCATTTTCTGATATTCTCTTTCATCTCCTTTTTCAGAGTACTATAATTTTCACTGTATAGATCTTTTACTTCTTTTGTTAGATTGATTCCTAAGTATTTCATCTTTTTAGATGCTATTGTGAAAGGTGTGGTTTCCCTTCTCTCTCAGTCTGCTTGTTACTTTTTTACAGGAATGCTATTGATTTTTGAGTGTTAATTTTGTATCCAGCTATGTTACTGAATTTGGTTATTAAATCCATGAGCCTTTTGGTGGAGTTTTCAATGTCTTCTATGTAGAGTAGCATGTCATCTGCAACTAATGATAATTTCTGTTTTTCCTTTCCTATCTTTATTCCTTTTATTTCTCTCTCTTATCTAATTTCTCTACCCAATATTTCCAGAACAATATTTAATAGGAGTGGTGACAGTGGACATCCTTGTCTTGTTCCTGATTTTAAAGTGAAAGCTTTCAGTTTTTGACCATTTAGTCTGATGTTAGCTGTTGGTTTATCATAATGGCTTTGATCAGGTTGAGGTAAAGCCCATCTATTCCTATTTTCCATAGGGTTTTCATTATGAATCAGTGTTGGATTTTATCAAAGGCTTTTTCTGCATTGATGGAGATGATCATGTGATTTTTGTTTTTGGCTTTATTGACGTGCTGTATTACATTAACTGCTTTGTGTATATTGAACGATCCCTGCATTCCTGGTATGAATCCCACTTGGTCATGGTGTATAATCTTCTTGATGATTTGTTGTATTCTGTTTGCTAGTATTTTACTGAGAATTTTTGCATCTATATTCATTATGGAGATTGGCCTGTAGTTCTCTTTCTTGGCTGAGTCTTTCTCTGATTTTCGTATGAGAATAATACTTGACTCCAGGAATCACTTGGGGAGAATTCCTTCCCTTTCAATTTTATCAGAGAGTTTGAGAAGAACTGGCATTAATTCTTCCCTAAGTTGCTTGTAAAATTCAGATGTGAATCCATCTGGACTCGTGCTTTTCTTCATTGGCAAGTTTTTAATTACATGCTCAAGTTCATTGGTTGATATTGAAATATTCAAGATTTTTATATCTTCTTCAGTTTTGGTATTCCATAAGTATCAAGAAATCTATCTGTTTCCTCTGTGTTTTCCATCCTATGAGAATAAATATTTTCAAAGTAGGTATTGATGATCTTCTGAATTTCTTCATGCTCTCTAGTGATTTCACCCCTTTCATTCCTTATTGCATGTATTTCAGTTTTTTCTTTCCTTTTTTTGATAAGGTTGACTAGAGGTTTATCTATTTTATTTATTCTTTCAAAGAGCCAACTCTTTGATTCATTAACTCTTTGTATTGTTTTTTTAGTTTCTATTGCAGTAATTTCTGCTCTTAGCTTTGTAACTTCCTGCCTTCTTTGGACTCTGGGTTTGAATTGCTCTTCTTTTTCCAAGAACTTGAGGCGCAGCATAAGATTGTTTATTTATGTGTGTTCTGTTTTCCTGAGGAGGGAGTTCACCACTATAAAATTCTCTCTGAGGAATGCTTTCATTGTATCCCAGAGGTTCCTGTAGGTTGTATGTACATTTTCATTTGATTGTAAATAGTATTTAATTCCTACTTTGATTTCATCTCTGACTTATTGATTGTTCATGAGGATGTTATTTAATTTCCAACTGTTTATGGAGTTTTTGTGTTTTCTTTTGTCATTAATTTCCAATTTCATTGCACTATGGTCTGATAATATACATGGGATAATTTCAATTCCTTGGTACTTACTTAAACATGTTCTATGTACTAATATATGGTCTATTTTAGAGAATGTCCCATGTGCAGCTGAGAAGAATGTGTATTCTGATGCTGTTTGGTGGAACACTCTGTCAAGGTCTACTAAATCCACATGTTCAAATGTTTGGTTAATTTCTGTTATTTCTTTCTCATTTTTTTTTTTTTTGTCTAGTTGATCTATCTCTTTGAGGCAATGTTGTGTTAAAGTCCCCTGTTATGATTGTGTTGCTACTTATTTCATTTTTCATGTCTGTTAGAATTTGTCTTATATGGGGGGGTGCCCCTATATTTGGTGCATAGATATTTACGATTGTTATTTCTTCCTCTTGAAGCTTCCCTGTCACAAGTATGTAGTGCCCTTCTTTATCTCTTTTGATTGTTCTCGGTTTGAAGTTCACATTGTTTCCAAACACAATAGCTACACCTGCTTTTTCTGGGTTCCTGTCACTTGGAGTATTGTTTTCCATACTTTAATTTTCAGTCTATGAATTTCCTTTTGAGTTAAGTGTGTTTCTTGCATACAGCATACAGTTAGATTTTGTTTCCTGATCCACTCTGGTAGTCTGCTTCTTTTGGTGGGTGCCTTGAGACCATTTACATTGACGGTTATAACTGATATGTACTAGGTTATCTTTGTCATGGTATTTTCCTCTGTTGACTCCTCCTTTATCCCTCTATTTAATTGCTTGCTCTGCTTGGTGGTTCCTTTCTGTTGTTGTTCTTGAAGTTGTGGTCTGTTTCATCTCTTTCTAGAATATTTTTTAGTACTCTTTGTAGGATTGGTTTGGCACTCACGAATTTCCTCAGTTGTTCTTTATCATAAAAATATTTTATTTCTCCATTAAATTTGAAGGATAGTTTTTCAGGGTACATCAATCTGGGTTGGAAGTTGTGTTCTTTCAGTACCTGAAATACTGCACTCCAAGCTCTTCTTGCCTTTATGGTTTGTGTTGAGAAGTCTGCTGTGATTCTGATAGGCTTTCCTTCATAGGTGATCTGTTTCTTTTCTCTCACAGGTTTTAATATTCTGAGCTTTTGTTGAGTTTCTGGGATCTTGATCACTATATATCTGGGTGTAAATTTATTTTGGTTATGATTAACTGGAGTTCTATATGCTTCTGGATGTCCGATTCTCTTACCATGCCTGGGAAATGTTCTATTATTTCTGCAAATAGTCTTTTTATGTCATTTGTATTGACACCTGCTTTTTAGTCTTTTTATGTCATTGTGTTGATGCATTAATATCTATTAATCTGACACTGACTTTCTTTGCTTCATCTTACAGTTGTTGAACTGTTATTGCCTGGTTCTTTGTTGTTTTTAAGAGATCCCTCGTCTCCCGTTCATTAGTCACAATGCTGTCTTCAAGGTCCAAAAGTCTATCTTCAGCTTCATTCAGGTGGTTTTGCAAGCTTTCAATGGACTTTTTAATTTCCTGGATATCTGTTTGCATCTGTTTCATACCTTCTAGTTCTTTTCTATATTTTTTACTGAAGGTTTCCATGAGTTGTGTATGCTCTTCTATTTTCTTGTCAATGTCATGTTTGGATATGCTGAACACTTTTTTCTTTATCTTTGTCATTTCTTTTCTCACTTGAGATATTATTTCTGATCTGATGTCTTCCAAGGCCAGATGGAGTTGTTTCTTTATTTCGGTAACTATCATTTCAGAAATTTCTGGTGCATTACTTCCAGGCTTTTCTGTGTTGATGCCTCCTGGACTTGTTTTGGGTGGCGTGGAAGTCTGGGATGGCATTTTGCTCCTTCGTTTTGTCATTTAGGCAGATCCAGAGGCTCCTTGGAGATCAGTCTCACTCTCCAAGTTGTGTGTGAGTGGCAAGGCGAGAGTCTGAAGATCCTCAGTCCTCAGTGTAGCTCCTGCGCTGGTGAGTGGTGGCAAGATGGGGTCCCAGATGCTCCGGAAATTTCTTGCATGGTGTTGGCTCCCAGAGGTGTGTGGGAAGGGTGGGGGAGGCTCGCTGGTGTTCCTGAGACTCTCTGGGGTTAAGCCCAGCTTCCACAAGAGTAGGATGGATGCAGGTCCTGTTCACCACGGCTTCAGATATTGCCAAGGACAGAGCCTGCTTCCCACACTGGAAGGGGAGGGGTGAGGGTTGTCCAGATTTCAGCTGAGCTCCCAGCGGGGGTGTGAGTTGTTCTGGCAGTGACCACCAAGGCCCCAGAAGTTGTCCAGGGATCCACGTGCCTCATACCCTAGTGGAGTAGGTACCAGAGTGGCTCAGCGGGATTCCTAAAGATGTCTGATGTTCGGCCTAGCCCCGGCAGACACACTATGGGTGTGGCGGGTAGCCACTGAGGCCCAAGAGGGTGCTTGAGATTTCACCTGCCTTGCACTCTGGTCAGGGAGGCAAAGCCACGATTTACTGCGCTTCCTGAAGATGTCTGGGGCTCAGCCCAGCTGGGGCCAAAACACCCTAAATCCTAATTTTATGTTAATTAATTAATTTATTTAGTTCTGTGTACATTCTCTGCATTATTTCTTGGTTGAGAATCTTTAATCTGAATATTTGAAATTCAAAATGCTCTGCAATCCAGAGTTTTAAGTAATGATGTAATACCACAAGTCCAAAATTCCATACCTGATATCATGACTTTCAGTTAAAACACACCTGCAGTAAAAGTTATTGAACAAAATTTTCTTCAGGCTGTTAATCTGAGATGTATAAAACACCAAGATTCTGTGATTAAACTTTTGTGTCATCCTCAGTATATCCTATAATGTATATGCAAATGTTTTTGAAAGCCAACATATTCCTAGTCAAAGTTTTCCAGATGAAGGAAACTCATCTATTATAATATTTTCTTATATTTTATGGATGTAAAAATTTCACAATGATTTAAACAGTACACTTAAACTTTAGTATTTTTAGGATATTTTGATAGTAAAACATACTGTTTTAGTGGTATTTCTAGCTCTCATTTTTCTTAAGATAATTTTATTTAGGATTGGAATTGTATTCTGTGTGTATATTACTTTCTGCAATTTTTAGATAATGAGTTAGTTCAGTTCTTTTTCTGTATTAAAATACCCTTTTCTACTCTTTTCCTGTAATGTTACTAATATTACTATTCTACTTGTAGCTAAGTTGGAAAAACTGAGATTGGGTTTAAATTGTCACATTAAACAACCACAACTGTGGACGCACAGATAAAGGAATTAGTTCTTGGTACTGGACAATAAATACCAGAGTAAGAGGATTTGTATCTTTGTGATGTGAGTTCTATGTTCAACTTTTAAGCATATTCCTAACCAATAAATCAAGTCTGAAGTTGGCCTGAAATGCAGAAATGGAAATTCAGTGTTTCTTAGGTGAATGGAATGTGTGGACTAGTTGATTGGAAAAGATACTGTAACACAGAGAAGAACATTTACAGAGAAATCTGTGAAAAGGTTAAAGTCCACAGCAAGTGATGAGTACATTCATTGACGCATCTGTAAAGTATGGTAGTAAGTGGCTGCTGATGCCTAGTTTGATCCTCTGGAAGATATTGAAGTTAAACCTTAGCTAGTTCTCTGAACCCTTGGATTATTCACTAAGCCCTTATATTAATCAATTCAACTCTACATAGGCCACACGTGGGAATAAGGAAAATTCTCTATGAAATTGCATGAATTAGAACTATAGAAAGGACCACCAGCTAAGAAAGCTTAATATTTCCCTTATAGATTCATGTGTAGCCTACTGGTGGTGTATACTTTTGAATGAGTCATGAAAATAGAAAAACCTAGAGAAAATATGCATTAAGTATTATCTTAAACTTCTGCTCGACATTACACTATATAAGAAATAGAATAATCTACAAAAATGAAATAAAATACATAAACACATACAATTTCTCTTCCTGAGGATAATATTCATATGTTTAAAATATCACAAGCAACTTGTTAAGTAAATGTGCTAAACTCTAAGAATAAAAATAATTTTCTTCCTGTAACTTGGTCACAAAATCTGAAAACGTAGGAGCACACCAGAATGTTGGAATTAGTTGACATAGAATTGCTCCTGTTATTACAAATATGAAAAACAACATAAAAAACACTATCTTTATTACAGCTTAGATCAAAAATGTCTCCACAAATTTTCATGTGTTTGTATTTCAGGCCTTATTGGAAGAGGCATGTCAACTGGGACACTATTTTGTGGGGTGTACTCTGGTCCATGGCTCCTCCCTTCTCTCTCTGCTTCCTGGCTGGCATAATTTGAGCAGCATTCCTCCTCTAAATCCTCCTTCCAGGCCATTTCTGCCTTGGCTTCAGGTGACCATGCATGGACTGAACCCTTGGAAAACATGGGCAAATTAGTCCCTCCTTGAGGTTATAGGTGTTATTTTGTTCCACAAATGAAATGGTCATGTAACAAAACTAGAAGTCATTAAAAAGGAAAGAATGAAAGTTCAATAACTGAAATCTAGAATACAAAGGCAGTTATATATTAATTATGGTATACACAATTTATAACACTAGAAATTTACTCTAAATGTGTATACAAATAAAAAATAGAAGGATATGAAGACCAAAATTAAGAATATACAGCAACAGAAAAGATAGTAATAACTCTAGAAGTAGAAAAATTAGTTACACTGAAAAATTCCTAACATGATTAAGATAAGAAAATGAAAGTTGATAAAAACTAATAATATAAGTAGAAAGACCTTATACATACACATTTAACTGAATAATATTTAAATATGAAGAAGTACCTTCATATTAGAAATTTTAATACACTAAATAATATGAATAAAGCCCTTGAACACACAATTTAATAAATTGGGTGAAAAGAAGAATGAGAAATTCTGAAGAATTAAAAACTCTGAAGAACCCGAAAGGAATTGTAATTAAAAATTTTTCATAGGATTGGGGTTGGGGATTTAGCTCAGTGGCAAAGTGCCTGCCTGGCAAGCACAAGGTCGTGAGTTCAGTTCCTGGTATGGGA
>NW_004955417.1:18213499-18222895 GCF_000276665.1 Chinchilla lanigera
CCCCACAGGAGAAGTATTAAGGCAAAGTTGGTTATCCTGGTAAATTTTTATCAGATATTTAATTAGTAGATCATACAAATCATATACAAAACTGTCAGGAAATAGTAATTGAATGCTTGACAAATCATTTTACTTTTCAATTTAAATGACTCACAAATACATTTTCTTAACATATTATTATTAAATCAAGTTGTGATATGTAAAAATATCAATACACTTAAGTATAGTTTATACCAATTATGAAAGGGCATTTCAATATACCAAATAAGCAAAGCAATTTTCCACACTATAATCCAAAATATTTTTAAACATTTCAATATATGCAGGAAAAATACTGACAAAATCCGATGGAATTTTATAATACATATTTTTTTTCTCATGAGATAGAAATAACATTTGACTTCATCAGGTTAATAGAGCCTAAGCAAAAACAATGTAACTCACCTCATTCTTGGTCAGTGTCAAATGATTTAATTTATGTGCTAAGACAAGGGTGTATTATTTTAAACTTCTATTCAGTACCAGGTAATAAGTAGTAGAATATTGTAAAGAATGAGATAAAATGCATAAGAATGGAGAAAGAAAAAATAAAACTTCTCTACATAAAGATAACATTCATATGCTTGAGGAATCATAAACTTGATAAGTTACTAAGAAGAGAAATAATTTTCTTTGAATAACTTTGTCACAAAATTTAAAAACTATATTGTACAAAAAATTTGCATATGGTATGATGAAGAAAACATCACGTATTTCTTAATACCTCATAATACTTGTTGTAGTTAGAGTTGGCAAGGAAATAGACTGTACACAGGACACATAATTCTTAGAATTATTTTATAATATTCACCCAAAAAATCAACTGCAGAAGACTGCAAGAAATCAGTCCACACACAAGGCCTAAAGAATCTACCCCAGAGCCTGGATCTTGTGGCACTGTCCTGCATGAGACCAGCCTAAGGCCAAGAGCCCACGGCAATGTCTTCCATGAGTATGTACAAGGATCTGCACAAGGAAGGCTCAAAGACCAGTGGTGGAAGCTAGAAAGTTTGTGCAGGTGGGATGTAGGATTTGTGCCAGAAGGCTGAGGGATCTGCACAGGAGCCAGGAAGTGCTGCCCAAGGTGAGGACCAGAGATTCTTACCCTGCCTCCCCAAGAGAATGGCAGCCACCCTCTGAGATAGCAAGGACTTGAGCTCCTCCTTTGATGGGAACTGCAGAGTTCATGTCAGGAAAACTAGTCGTAACAAAACTTCTCCAGGAAAATCAATAGCATACAATCTTCCTCTTCCGTTCTCTTTTTATGGTATTCCAGTGACAATCTTCAGGTGGATCTTCTGTGAAACATGTGGACTCATTTCAGTTGCGTGTTCCCAGTTGACCATTAGTTAATCCACCATACTGCTACACTGAAAACTACCAACCATTACTGGAGAAAAATGACCTTAAAAACGTTGATACATGTCACATTCATGGATCATTCATGTCATTTTACAGGCAATTCTGCATGTAAGGATTTGATGGAACTCCATCTTGTTCAAAATCCTAGCTGGCTTGTAGAAATTACCAAAATTATTAAAACTGTTACCTATAAGTACAAGCACATTCAACAGCCAAGTCAGGTGGAAAAGAATGAATACATTGGAATTCACTTGAACATTAAAACAAAAGAGTTTTTAAAATATTTACAGGAATGATCTCTTTAAGTTTTGATAGAAAATCTCTTAAAGTAGTTCCTAACAGCAACCATAAAGAAGGGAGTAAAACTTTGGGTTTCTTAAAATTTTGAAACTTCTAGCAACCAAAGGTGTTATTAAAAATTTTAAGAAGCAAGTATAAATAGAAGTACATATGTTGTTTGAGGATTTAAGGGAAAAAGCTAAGTAGTAGATTTTAATTTATATATTTAGTTATATAAATAAAGTCTGGCTTAAATTTGAGAAAACTTGTAGTATTTAATACTAGAAATACAACTTTAAGATTATATTGGGCTGAGGATATAGCTCAGTGGCACAGTGCCTGCCTGGCAAGCACAAGGTCCTGAGTTTGATTCCCAGCACCAAAAAAAAAAAAAGATTATTTGGGAGTGATTTTTTTTTTTATTTTTACAATACACCATGAGCAATAAACAGAATACAATTCCTTACAATAATGATATTTAATTCTTTTCAAGGTCCTTTTTTCAATACATAACACAGGCAACAGTATATTACTAAACAATATGCAACCTTTATTTCATAATTGCTTTTCTTCTTAATCCACCAAGCACTGAAGAATAATAGCAATTTATACATCCACTGAATAGCCTGAGGTTACAAAAAAGCACTATTTGTATTTCCACTATCTCTACATGGTTTTAAAAATATTTTAGTGTCATTGCCTTAATCAATTGTCTGAATAATCTCTCCAATGATGGAAATGCAGCCTATGTTAAAACTCACTTATCAGTTAAGAGTTTCTAATAAAAGCTGATGAAATCTCATTTCCAAAGGCAATGTTTGCTCTCATAACAATTTTCAATTCATACCACAAAATGGAACAAAACTAAATGAGATGTTGAAGTTCACTGGGTTAAACATCACTGTCATTATCATTTGTAAATTGATATCTATATTAATCAAAAAATAATCTAATGATGATCTGCATGTAACATTCAATTGTTATTAAATCTAAATTATTCTATGAATTTATTCAACAGCAAAGCATATATTTAATTAAATCAGAGGGTTGTCTTTTAGAATACTAGCACAACTCACATTTGTATAAATAATGTTCAACAGGAATGACAAGAAAGCAATTAATCTCCACTGTTAAAGTTGATATAGTGCCTATTGTTTAATGACTAGTTACCATTATTTATATTTTAGTATTGAGAAAAAATTTTTTGATCTATGAATAATTATAAAATAAGGCCTTCAAATAAGAATAATATCTACATGTTTAGAAATGCAGAACTTCAGGTGATACCCTAGAGATATTTATTCAAAATTCTTATTTTCCAAGGATTTCATCTAAGTGATGTATATAGTGTAAGAAGAGGGCTCTGTAAGATGTTAGGTGTTATAAAGCCAGTTTGATGGTTAATTTTGACTGAGAACTTGTTTAGCACAAAATATAGGTAAACAATTAGTAAAATACATTTCTGAGTGTGCATAGGTGGGTCATTGAGTCGTGAACTTAGGGTCTCTACTTTCTGACCCCTTTCCCTATAACTAGATGCTACAAGGTGAGGATTCCATCTGCTATGCCCTTTTACCACTGTCATAGTTACTTCTCTCTCATTGCTGAGACAAAATACCCAACGCCCAAAATGAAGGAAGGAAAGATTTATTTAGCTTACAGTTTGTGGAGGTTTCAGTCCATACTCAGCTGGCTCTGAGGCAGAAGATAACAAAGCAACAAGAGCAAAAGGGGGGAGTGGCAGCCGAACAGCAAAGCAGCCAGGGCAAACCCGGAAGAATGGCGACAAGCAGCTTCTTTCCCTGCCTTACTTTGTAAACAGGCTACCCCCACCTAAGGGGCGTGTAGTTCTCACATAATCTCCATGCCCTCCTCTTCCACAGGCTCAGGATGTGTACAAAGTAAGGACCCTGGCTTCCTGCTGAGTCACTTAGCCAAACCTCTAGACTCCCCAAGTTGACACAATGTATCAACCGTAACACTCCACCCCTTGTCAACTTGGCAACCAGATACATTTCTCTAAACCAGTTTCCAGGTACAAAGACATTATATTTCATGATTTCACCCCCTAAAGACTCATGCACATCCCTTTATGCAAAAGGCATTTAGTCCACCTGCAAGAGTTGCCAAAGTCCTAACAGTTGCAGCATTGCTGAAGAGTCCAAGTCCCAAGTCTCCTCCGAGATGTAAGGTAAACTCTTAGCTGTGACCCCCGTACAAATGAAAAGCTAAATACTTCCAACATTCAATGGCACAAAATAAGCAGCACCATTCCAAAAGGTACAAACAGGTGGATACAGAGCATTGGGACCAAAGCAAGTCCAAAATCCAGCAGGGCTAACATTATGTCCTGTAATTCCACATGCAGCACCTGAAGCAACTTGTACCACATTGTGAGCTCCAAAGGGTTTGCACGAGTCCACCCCTATGGCACTTCCAGTGGTGACAGCTTCCACGGCTTCTCTCTTAGGCCTGCTTTGCTCCCTCCTTGCAGCTTTCCTTAGATGATCCATGGTCCTGGCTTTTCTAAACTTCTGAGGCCTCCAGTGCATCTTTTGTTTCACAATCACAGCCTCACACACTGCCCTCTCAGGGGCACACTGTCTGGCCTCCCAGGCCTTCTGAAATCTGGGTGGAAGCCTCTTGACCCTCAGAACTCTTGCATTCTCCATGCCCCTAAGGCCAGGGCCACAGGGATGATGCCAAGGACTGCTGCCACCTGGAGCAGTAGCCAAGTTTTCCTCTCTCTTGGCCACAGTGGTCAAGTACCTGGATTGTTTGCCACTTTGAATCCAATTCTGAGGAGCAGATTTTCTATGCTGCCTCCCTTCTGGAACATGGTGAGGCCTCCACCACCATTCTGGAACATGGTGCTCTGAGGCCTCCTTCTCAAGGCAAGGTCTTTCCTCTGTGCAGTTTTGAGGTTTCACTCCATACTTGGCTGGCTCCAAGGCAGAAGACAGCAAAACAACAAGAGCAAAAGGGGGGAATAGCAGCGAAACAGCAAAGCAGCCAGAGCAAAAGGGAGGAATGGCGGCAAGCAGCTTCTTTTCCCTCCCTTACATTGCAAAGAGGCTACCCCCACCTAAGGGGCATGTAACACTCATATAATCTCCATGCCCTGGCTTCCACAGGCTCAGGATGTATACAAAGCAAGCACCTTGGCTTCCTGCTGAGTCACTTAGCCAAACCTCCAGACTCCCCAAGTTGACAAAATGTATCAACCATAACAACCACATTTCTGTCTTGGAGCCAGCTGACCATGGATTGAAAATTAACTTTTTCCTTCTTTAAGTTATTTTTAGGGGTTATTTGGTCACAGTGGTAAATATTCAAATAATAAAGAAATGGAGAAATGGAGTCATTATTATAGCTACTTAAGTGCAAATATATATGACTATAGGGTTTAAATATCCTTGGGGATGATTTACTTAATAAATTTGGGAATATTTACAGTAACCTTAGAATCCTGTCAGAAGAGATTGATGATGATTCTAGTGGGTGTTTAAAGAACAAAATACAGACAGTAAGGACTGCACTCATGAGGTTTTGGGTTGGTATGACTTCTTTGGGAACTGAACTGGAAATCATGTGTCCTACATTCTGGCAAAAACAAATGAACAAAAAACCTTCTTTACATTTTTTCTGGATCCTAAAACACTGAGTTTAAAGGTGATAAATTAATTCATTTTGTACAGGAAATTTTAAGACATACAGCACTGGTATGACATGCTGCTTTTAGCCATATTTATAGTGAGAATTAGAAGCAGAAAATGGCATGGAAAGATCTGCAAAACTTTCAGTTTGGTCAGAAAAGAAGCCCATGTGAATTTGATGCCAAAGGAAATGTGGTTGCTGAAGAGGTTAAAACCTGTAAAGATAAACCAGGTTCAGTGTAATTGGATAAAAAGAGGGCAAGTCAGGAATCAGCAAGCTTCTACCCACTCTCAGCTCTGGGGTATACAAGTGTAAATTTCTTAGAGAGACTTTCCTTAGAGAAGAAAATCCCAGAGAGCCTTGCTCACTCTGAACCAACTAGGGAGGCACTTCCCTGTCTTCAGCAATGCAAGTACTCAAAGATCTTGTTATTGAATTTATTTGGACATTAAGCATGGTTGAATAGGTATTTGAGCATCAAGTTTACATGGATTTCACATGTCAACTTGGCAGTAGTTAGTGACTTCACCTTGACTGGCTTGAGAGATACCTAGTAGATGAGTAAAGTACAAAATTCTGGTTGTGCCTGCCTGGATTACTGGGGTGTGACCTGGGGTGTTATTTCTGGTCCTGGTTCCATGTCTTTCTAGCTCTTCCATGGCTTTCTGCTTCCCAGATACCATGAGCTGAGCAGCTTTCCTTCACGGTGCTTTTCCGCTATAATATTTCTGCCTCAAAAATAGCCACCATAGCCTTAACCTGACACCATTAGCCAAAATAAATTCTTTCCTTCTTTAAATTGTTTTTGTTAGATCCTTGGTCGCCGTGGCAAAAATCTGAGTTATAGACCTAGTGTGTTTTAGACAGAAAATGTGTACACAGGTAAATAAATATAAATAGATTTTTGGAGAACAGAAAAGTGGACAATTTCAAATATAGGCACCACATCAGAGAAATGGCAGTAGTATCTCTTTTTCAATAGAGGTCATATTTTTACTCTGTAAACATGAAGAATACAAAGAATAATAATACTTAACACTGTACTACAAACTCGATCTCATTCAATTTGTAGATCTAAGTGTGAAGGGCTTTGCAATACTTGGTAGAAAAATTCTCCTCTCCATGATATTTAAGAATCGTTAAGGAAGGAAAAATGCAATACATAATGTGGTAAATGTTTACAATACAAACAACAGGTAAACTCATATCTAGGCTACTTGAAGCACTTAATGAATGACAGAAAAATAGAGGAAAAATTAAAATAGTAAGGATTTTGTTATTATTGTTTGTTTTCTCAGAAACGAAGCATGGAGCCCTTCTTCTTCCCTGGTGGGAGAGATTTTTAAAAACAAAATTATTGTAATATTTTCTAATAAATGTGATACAGTAGTTAATGGTTTTAAAATGTCTCAGAAAAAAATGTTCACTTATTTATCTGCAAAATAACTAATTTGCTTTTTAGTGCTAACTCAAACTAGGACATAACACAAATACCTATGTATACAACTCAGATAAATAAGTTTTGAAAAGGCTTACATGTCAATAACCTCCCTCTTCTAAATTTTAGCTCAGAAAGAGCTCCTGGGAGTCCATAGAAGAGATGCTTTCCATACACAAACACACACGCACACACACACACACACATGTAAATGTAGCTCTACACTACAAGGAGCTATGACTTTGTAGCAAGGATAATTCCACGCGTTTGAATATACCAGCACTACCTCTTGCCAAGACTGCATTTTCCCTGGCTGAGTCACAGACAAGTTGTCTGTTCTACAATTTGGGAATAGAGCTGGTCATTCTAGCCCAGTGTAGTTCTCCACTGATAGAGGTTCTCTACACCTCTGTACTTGTTCAAGAATTTCTCAGAGTGTTACTACAGTCAAGACTCTTCCAATTCAGTCCTATTATATCTTCATTAAGTAAAAACTCCAATAGGCCTCTTTGGGTTCTGAAATACCTATATTCCACAGCTGGTAATACTCCTTTAAGCAATATATAGTGTCACAAAAAGGTCGGTAGCTCTGAGGAAGGGTGAGAGCAATAAAGGATGCTGTAGAATGCCCACTGTGTGATGCGCATTCATCCTTTTTTTTCAGCATATGATCTGGAATACTGCTTTAAATCTGAGGTACTAGTATGACAGAAAGACTCTGTGTAGAGCTTGTGGTAAGCACCGATGAAAGAATTATAATGTGGTCTCCTCCATATTACTGACTGAAGCAGTGCCATCTGAAGAGGAACATCATACACCTTTTATAAAGCAGCTCTTGGCACAACGCTGAGAGTCTTGGTAGAGAAGAATCACTCGACCAAGGAAAAATGAGCAGTCGTAGAACTAGAAATGTCAGTAATGCATTCAGTTCATTATGTCTTTCACTTCTATGGTGTAGCAAAATGGTAAATCCTGTGTGAAATCTTTGCTTACACTTGTCTTCAAGAGTTGTTCCTATTTCTCTTTTCCAGAAGATCTAGTGTTTCTGTTTCAATTCTCAAGTCTTTGATCCATTTCCATCTTAGTTTAGTGCATACATATTGGTCTGATTTTAGTCTTTGGCATGTGGAAAGCCAGTTTTTCCAGCACCATTTATTAAACAGGCTATCTTTCCAGGGAATGTGTTTGACATATTTGTCCAAGATAAGGTAGTTTTAGAGTTGATTATTGAATAAGACCTCTTCTAAAACAAATAAAAGATAACGTGGCTGAGTGTGTTTGGAGTTGTTTCTGTATCTTCTAACAGGTTCCATTGATTCTCAGGTCTGTTTTGTGCCAGTACTATGTTGTTTTTATCACAGTAGCTTCATAGTATAACTGAAAGGATTTATAAATGCCCACTTCCTTGCCTTTTTTGCTGAGAATTCTTTTTGCTAGTCTAGGTTTCTTCTGGTTCCAAATTAGTTTTAGGATTGTTTTCTGTAGTTCTGTGATATATGCTAATGAGATTTTGATTGGGATTGCTTAAATTTATATAACAATTTTGGGACTATGGCCTTTTTTTACCCTCTCACAGAAAATACTCCAAAGAATCAGTAACTGGGATCTCATGCTATTAAAAAGCTTTTGCAAAACAAAAGAAATCACCAACTGAGTGAAAAGATAACCCACAGAATGGAAAAAAACTTAGCCAGTTGTCCTTCAGAGGAAGGACTTATATCTAGAACACATAAAGAACTGAAAAAAAATTAGACCTTTAAAATTGGTAAGTCGCTTTCACAAAAAACATTGGAAGATACAAGTAAACTGAGTAAACAGGTATCCAGCCCTGGGTTCTGTACCATTGTCTCTTTATCAGCTCCTACCTGTACCCTTTTGGTGGCTCCAGTAGAAATTTTAGTTGGAGGATGTCTTGGTTACTCTTCTGTCATTGCTGGAACGCCCAAAATTAAGGAAGGAAAGGTTTATTTCACTTACAGTTTGTGGATGTTTTAGTCCATACTTGGCAGCTTACAAGGCACATGGCAGAGGGCTACAGCTCATGGTGGCAGAACACAGCAAAAGCAACAAACACAAAAGGCGGGCATTGCAGCAAACAACCTCTTCCTCTCCTTACATATGCAAACTATCCACCCCAGGGAGGGTGTAGCTCTCACATCCATAATCAGTCAAAATCTAAAAGCCTGCCCCATGACGCATGAGGCTTTGGGGGTGACACACAGACACAAACCATAACAGAGGAGTAAAATGATTATGCATGTTTTTATAAGAGCTATCTTGGTATGACATGTACACTGGCAAGTATTAAGCACACATTTTAAATCAAACATTTTTCAATGTGCAAAATAAGATCCACACTCCTATCACATACTGTACCAGTTGGCATTGAGAAATTTCTGGCTTAGTAAAGCAAAGGAATGGCCTATAGAAGCTGGAAGTGTGATTTTGATTTTTCTTTATTTTTCTTTTTTATTTTTTTATTTTAAAGATAAAAGGAGGAAACATTAACAGACATACAACATTTTACAACATATCACAAGCACAGTACAGACAATACAGAGTTACAAACAAAGTGGTAGGGAATTAACAATGCTTCTTGTATTACATACTGATATCTTCAA
>NW_004955417.1:18228615-18249230 GCF_000276665.1 Chinchilla lanigera
TTTCAGCTGGGAGCTGTGGCAGTGTGGGTGAGAACAGACTGGAGCCTAGGAGTCCAGCCGCTCCTGGAACACTGTCTCTCTCGGCACAGGTCATGCGGGGCCGAGAGTCTGTTCACCCTGCCCACCGCCAGAGAAGTTCCTGCGGTTTCTTGGAAGTGTGATTTTGATATGATGCTCTTGTGAAGACAGATACCACATGCCATAGGAAAATATATATTATAAATCAGCAACAATTATGAATTTCTGTACCTTTAATATATCCAGTACATGGGTCTGAAATCCAGGAGTCATAAGTAGGACAGCCCTTACTTATCTGAATCCCTCAAGAACACACTTGGGAATTTTGGTATTCCCATCCTCATACTGTGGGCTCACTTTAGGGGCCTCAGTTCCCAGGAGGAAATGCTTCTACTAGGTAACATGAGAGTCTCATTCAATTTTAAACTATTCAGCTATTCAGTCACTTCAGGCTCCTCACTCTGAGAGAATAGCAGGTAAAGAAAAAGTCCCATCTCTTTTAGGAATAATTGATCTTCCTCACTAGAAAACAGTAGAACTACTATTACACACACAGGCATTCAAATGACCTGCTTGTGTATCTCACATCTGATAAACTGTTTGGGTAGGTACGGAAGTTCAGTAAGTAGAAATCTGTGAAGTGTCTGTTGATCAGGAGCTATGACCACACTGGCATGACATTCTCAGTAAACCCACCAGGTGAATCTCTGAAACCAGCAGAAGTACAAGTCAAATAGGAACAGAATCTAGATTTAGAAGTGGAATAGGAGCAACGTGGGTGTGAGAGAAATGTATAACTGTGGGAAAATAATATTAGATAGATATAGTATTGGAGCATGTCTTCATTCCAGTACACATCAACATGTAAATGCTGGAGGAAAATCCACTTGCCAGCACTGTGGAAAATATATTTCCTTAACATAATGACACAAGTAGAAGGTGCTTTGATCGACATGGAGTGGACTAGCGTGATGCTCCTGGGACTTCCTAGAGGTGCCACACTACTGGAATGAACTATGCATTCTCCTTGGCCTTGGGGATGTTACTTGTTGACATCTATCAATTGATTCTTTCTATGAATTACTCTTATCTAAAGAAATTTTTTTTCCTTAAGTTATATCTCTTGGCCAAGAAACTAGCATTCTATGACTACTAATTGAGGAGACAGGAAGGAGAGTTGCTTTGCTTTGATGCAGAACAAGTCTGAAGGGTCCTCCCTGGACAGAGCTCTGAGTATTAGTTGAGATTTTATAATTGAATCTCATCTAAAACTCTTTTTTCTGTCAATTCTGATTAGTTCACTGGTCCAAAGTACTAATCAATTGATAACTTCCTAATGAATCTCACACATGTAAATCTGTGTCTTAGATTCTATTTTCCCAAATAACTTAATTTAAAGATATATCTTTTTATAGTGTGATTGTTGTAGATTTTGAAGTTATTGATATATTTAGGTATTTAAATTACCAATTGTTGGCAAGCAGTATGAACTTGTTTTAAAATTAATACATCTCTCACATCATGGACTTCAAATTACAGAAACTGTATTATAGAGAGATATGTTTAATCAGGTGCCCTTGTATCTATTGATTACACTGCCTCATTTATTTCTTGATTCTTATCGATATTTTCCAGCTGTCACCCAGACAGATAAATCATTAATAGAGGATTAGATCAATCCTACTTTCTTCAAAATCTGTACCATCATTCTGTTTTTGCTTACCAGCCCTATTAGTCAATATTGTTTTCTTCAAAGTTCTAGTTTTGCTGAAGATTAGCATCTCTGACACATCCCATTTAGAATGTCCCATTATCAGTGCTCTGTACTCTGTGTTCTAATTAGTTGAGTGGTCTTTTTGACACATTTACATAAATTAATTCTGAAAATCATAATCAGGGATGCATAAAAACATCTCCGGTTATTTCAACCCATCAAACTCAGATTTATGCTTCCACTTTTCATCCAACACTTATAATTTTTCTTTTACTATATTCTCACCATTAAAAACAGAAGAAAACTCTTATACAAAATGCCTGCACTGGAGTGTATACCTTAGGGTCCCTCCACAGTTTTTAGGTATTTTAATGAATTCAGAGGCAGTGATTAAGGCTGTTGCCCCTACTCTTGATAGTTTCCCAGCTTCTGCCTTGGAGTTTATAAAGCAAATATCTTTAAATTTAAAACGAGTTGAACAAGTAAGGTGGTCCTGTAGAAGCAAGGAGAACATCATTCTTAAGATTTACAGCTCTTTATCTTAGTGTGATCTTTCTTGGCTCTTTTCCCAGAACTTCTTACTGTCCAAATTGATAGTCTGTCAAGGCTTTTGACCTGGATATAGTGGATTGTTAGACTTTAACTCTTTCGGCTGTTGAATCAATCTATTTTTACATTTTATTAATCTCTACTAGGGTCTTTATGGATTTGAAGAAGTGTTTTCCAGAAGAAAAATACTACAAGCAGGCAATCTGTCTCTGTCCAGACAGTGTGATGCATCATAAACTGAGCAAGAAATTGGCTACTCAAAATCTTTCCCATTAGTCATTTCTCTGGGATTTTCTCCCATATTAACTCTGTCTGTATTAAAGGCACTTTTAATAAAGAATAAGCGTTCCATGGAGCACATATAGGTTCACAGTTTCTCCAAAACCTAAGAAGACAATTACTCAAGGATTTCAGAATACCAGTCTCTAGGTGATCTAGGTATTAGGTTAGGGTACTGGATACTTTTCTGTACACTTTTATTTCCATACATTTTATTTCTCATGGACAATGCTAGTCTTCCATATTCTCAAACTCAAATCTCCATGATCTTTTTTCTTTTCCAAAAAGAAAAGAGGTAAAGGAAAGAAAGAAGAAACAATGCAGACAGACAGACAGAAACAAAGAAAGATTAATTGATTGATTGATTTCAGACACGTGAGACTATATTTTATACTATAGTTAGGAAAATGTCACTGAGACCCCAAAAGACCAAGCTCTCAGCAAAGGGGAATAAAATACCAAAATGACTCTTATTCCTTACTAATGGGAATATAAAATTAGATGCAGATACTTGGCAATACACTTTGGCTATTTCTAATAAAACTAAAAACACTCATTTAAGAAAAAAATAGTCAGATGCCTTCATATTTGCCAAGATGAGTTGAAAACATGTCCACAAAAAACTCTGCACATGGGTACTTGCAGTAGCCTTATTCATAGCTGTCAAAGCTGAAACAACCAAGATGACACTGAGTAGGTGAATAGATAAAATAAATTGGTACATTCAGACAATTGGCTATCATCCAGTACTAAAGAGAATAGAGCTATCAAGCCATAAAGAGACACGGAGGAACTCTAAGTTCAAGGAAGCCAGTATGAAAAAGATGTTGAGAATTCACTATGGTGTTAACAATTTTGCTGTATATTCAAACTTGCTATGAAAAATAGTCTTTTAAAATGAAATAAAATAGGCAACTCATTGCTCAGTGCACAAGAAGACATTTATCAATTTTAAGAAAGGAAAACAGAAAGAAAAAATTTTTTTTCCTTAGAATTCTTTCTTTCATACTTTCATTTACTATTTGAGAGTATAATACTGTCTCTCATATAATTTATCTCTCTCAGACACAGATACGCATCCACAATAAATTTCTCAAAAGAAAAATTCTCATTAAAGCTTTAAATGTATGTCAATTCAAATAGAGCATGAGTTTTATATAAAGATTCCAAGTTAGTATAATTATTTTATATTTAAAATAGTGTACTTAGTGGCTGGGGATTTATCTCAGCGGCAAAAACGCCTGCCTGGCAAGTGCAAGGTCATGAGTTCAGTTCCCGGTACCGGAGAAAAACCAAAAACAACAACAACAACAAAAAAAATTGTACTTAATTGATACTCAGATATGGGCCACTAGTAATAAAAAAGGAAGACATAAATGTTTGTTCAGAAAATATCCCAAAGCTTCCAGCTACTGGGCATTACATTGATAAAGGCTTTTATGTCACAGATCTCATCAGTTATTATGAGAAAGTCTTAAAAATCTTCAATAAGATGTTAGAAATTGTATTTTAAGTGAAGATTTATGAGGAACGAAGTGGTGAAGAGAAGAACAGAAAAATATCTGTGGTCAAGCCTGCCCACAATCTTTTCTTAAATTTTTGATAAACTTTGGTAAAATGCCCAAATAATTAAGAACATAATTCATTCTCCTTGAAGTAATGTCTTAGCACTTATGTGCTTATGTACCACATTATGTATCTATGGAAACAACCAGTATTCTAAAGCTAGTAGTGTTTACTATAAATTTCTGATTGGATAAACGGATTCTGAGAAAAGCTATGTATGTGAGTTTGTGTGTGTTTACCCATCAGTGACTGATATGTTCACATACCATCAATTAATTAAAAAGAGACCATAACGTGATCAAACACATGAGAAATATAGGAAATCAAAGGCAGTGTTCTCTAGAGAATTGTAGGTGCAATATCTGGCAAAAGATGGAGGACCATGTTAATTTCTCTAGAGTGGGCATATTGTATTCATAATGTTCAATCAAAATTTAGCAAATGAAAATGGGGCACTAAAAAATTCTATTAGACAGAGGACATGGTCTAATCAAGGGACATTTCCCACCTATTCACAATGCAGCATCATTAGGACAGCTGCCCAAGGGAATTTCAGTTTTTCTACAAACCAACAATTTCTGTGTTTTCCATTCTTCTATGCTTTTTTTTTTTTTTTTCCTTTTTTGGTACTAGAAATCAAACTTAGGCCCTTGCACTTGCCAGGCAGGCACTATGTCACTGAGCTATAGCCTTGGCCCTACTCCTTTTTTGTTTTTCTTTTACAAATTGGAGTGTTCAGTATAGTGTATTGAGTGTTGAAGGGATAGAAAACTTGCCAACTCATGTTGTAGATGTCAGGATCAATTCTAGTTGATATAGAGACTGCACAGATCGAGCTTTAAAATTTAAGTGCTTCTTGGTGAAAAAGCTGCATTTAAGTTGAGTCCAAAACAGTTAAATATTTTGTCATCAGAGAGTAGACTCTAAGTTTATAAATAGTTCTATTAGTGAAGGGGCTATATAACTAGTTCTTCCCAGTGAGTTGACAGTGTAAATAACAAATGTCACTTGTGGTTGGAGCAATCACTTGTGGATATTCCAGAAATCTCTCTCATGCTGCCAGGGAGAAATCAAATAATTAGGCTGATGACTTGTCAGTAATTCTAAATCTTGCATGAGAAAATGGGAGGGAATTCCCTAGTTATAGTCTAATATAGTCAACAGTTACAGACACAAAAATCAGACATTTTGTTCAAACTTAAACCACACCAAAAGTAAAACATTACAGGAATCTGCTGAAACACAAGCAAAGTATAGAGGACAAGTTTAATACCCTCATTCATCCACTTTTATCATTTTTGTCATATTAAGACACAAACTGATCCAAATTTCACATGTAAGCTTGTATATGATATAATAATGGTATCATTTTTCACAAAGAGAACTAATTAGATTCTTTATCATTTTGGATCCAACAATGGGAGGAAAAGTTGTTTGGACAGGGTATGTTTAATATTAAGGGGTACTAGCTATAATGAGATTAAACTATTGAGGACTTGACAAGAAGAAATAAAGGGAAATTAAGATACTGAAATAACACGAGTTAATACTAACCTAAGGAAGAACTCATATCCAACCAGAGTTCAGACTCCAACTGTATTTGAGAGAGCAACAGAAAAGTTCTGTGACGTCATGCCAGCAAAGACTGCTATTCATAAGCCTTCTAGAACAATCTAGAAATCCTGTGAGGTGAGATGGTGAGCTCTTAACTACGTGCTTCTTCTAGCCTCTGTGTATTGTAGGGGCCGGTGCCTCTGGCTTCCATGCACTAAAGGAGCTGGACGCTGGAGAAAGGGTCACTCTTCAAAATGCTCAGTAGTGGGAAGGGTCATGGAAGCTTCTGGATGCAGGATGTTGCACCTTCTTTGTGCCCAGCGATTTAAAGCCTATGGACAATGTGACTAGAACCTAAACGCCAACATATGAGAAATGAGAAATAAATCCTTTTTATTCTGCAGGCTTTACTGACAAACTGTCCACCAGACAGTACAGGGAAAATAAATGTTTAAGAGGACTTAGATCCATTTGTACAGAGTGGTCTAAAATTTATAGCTCGGAGGCAACGTATTTATAACCAGCACAATCATGAAATGCCAACATTTATTACTCTGATAATTACATATGTAATACTAACATTTTCCAGAGAATTATGCATCACACACCCATAAATTCTAAGAGTGTTGTTATAAGTTACCTAGATAGATCAGGTATATTTAAAGCATTCCATAAGAGGAAAATTCTGGTAATGAATTTTAGCAAGAGAGTGAATGTCTAGAATGATGTTTGACTAGACCATTCCTCCCCAGATATCTTCAGGGAAGAATACAAAGCCATTGCTACCTTTTATTTCTAACTTATCTTTGAGTAATATTGCTGTCAGTTACAACATTTGAGGAATACAGAGAGATAGCTTTGATGCTGCATATAATCAGGGACACTATTATATTTTAGGAAGTTAGAAGGTAGGAGCAAATAAAAATTGGAAAGGATGCAAAATAAGCGGTATTGTAGAAAATGCAGAAGTCCTGATAGTGAGAGAATTCAAAAAATATTAAGCATATTTTAGATTTTTAAGTTCCATATTTAACATTTATTTATATTATTTCTAAATATTGTTTTGTTGTCATTTTCCAAATTATAGTCACTCTATCATCTTCATTGAATTTTTTAAGTTCACCAAAATATTTCTTAAAATGTAAGTGCTGTCCATTTTACTAATTAGCATGTTATGTTGTGAACATGATATTTTACACTGTCACCATTCACTACCTGTTTTCATAAGAAAAAAATTATAGGCAGTCCATCAAAATACCCATGGTTTGTACTGTGACACTTAACAACATTTAGTTACTTAATTTAACACTGAAAAACATTGAAAGATAAGTCTTAGTGTAATGCATACGAGACGTAAAATTGTTTGACAGATTTTACTAATTGTTAGCACACGTAAGTCGCCTGCCTTTAGCAAATTACTAAAACATATTTCCCTTGAAA
The DNA here is from genome assembly GCF_000276665.1 of Chinchilla lanigera. Lineage (NCBI taxonomy): Eukaryota > Metazoa > Chordata > Mammalia > Rodentia > Chinchillidae > Chinchilla > Chinchilla lanigera. The sequence continues at coordinate 18,235,736 of NW_004955417.1, forward strand.
ATAAACATCTATATGGTAATAAAAAGCAGTGTCTATGGAATTTCATTTTTATTTGCTTTATTTACTTGGAACAGCAGCATCTTCTCAGGAAACATAAGTGCATTACAGATGTCTCTGAATATTAAACTGAAAGTTTGAAAATATCATTGGATTTTTCTCTTTGCAGTATTAAAAATTATCTTCATGTCATAGTATAAAAAAATTAACAGTGATGAGTTTGGAAAAAGAAAAAGTGGGCTTCTGATTTCAGGTGTTATGAAAATCTTAATTTGACTTTTTAAAAAAACAACATTACAGTCCTAGGAGGAACATGTACCAGCACTCAGAATTTCCTTGTTCATTACTTTTGTGATGTACATGCTTCATACTACTTCTTTGAATACTTTGCCATTAGAAACCATGAAAGGGGGTATCCCACCCCTAGAAGTCAGCAGGCTGTGGTCCTCATCACCATTGACATAGGGATAAACTTTCAAAGGATGATTGTAGGTATAGCAGTCAAAACAATAGAGAAGCATCAGTCAGGCTAAGCCTTCTATGGAACCGAAGTGGCAGAGACAAAAAAAAATCCCCAAATAATATTGAATTGCAGAGCTGCATTTCTCTCATCTGGGTTAACTTCTGCCGTGTAGGAAATCACAGTGTGAGTAGGTTAAATAGTGCTCAGTAGTCTGACAAAGTTAATTATCTTACAAAGTATTTAACTTATTCTTATTGAGTAACTTACTGGAAGAATCTTGCTGATTCTGAAGTACAGCATAAATATATTACTATTATTAATAAAACTAATTATGTGATAATTATTTCATGATTTGACATTAGCTTGTACGTTCTAAAGATATAACCCAATAAATTTTCTCTTCCTGAGCAGCAGGCTGACATTTAGTGCAGAGAAGGAAATAATTTACTGACTAATACCTGATGCCTCAAGACTTCAGTATCTCATGGGGATAAACACTATATCCATAGAATAGTTTCCGTCATGATTTATTATAAGATTATGGCTAGTATTATAAAAATGAAGCATATAATTATAGATCTGCACTTGAGTAGCTCCTGTTACTTTGTTTTTACATTTTATTTTTATACTTTATGTAGTAATTTCTCCTCTGTCTCATTTGCATTTTCTTCTGTGTTTAATTTGTCTTTGCATAGTTAGGTTCTAACTTTATCATTAAAGAAACATTCTACCTCCAGTTATTTCTACTCATACCAAATGTAAAAAAAGAAAAGAAAATCATCTGAAGATTCCAGTTGATTTGGTTTTACCTGTTATTTGATTTTATTTGTATTTTTAAAAAACAGTGATTGAAAATAACTGAGCTAATCTATATATGTCTTTTCTATTCTATGATTGACTCATATTTAAAACATTTTGAATGGAAATACTGTGTCATAAATAATTTAGAAACAAAATATTTTATTGTTACAATGTGTAATTCAGTTTTGTTACAGTGCAGGGGTTCATATTGATTATATAAAAAGAATAAATAGTGTCTGCTCTTCTGCATTTGTCAGGACTACAGATGAATCCTCTCCACTTCCACTGAAATGCATGGTAATGTCTTAGATCTCCCTCATCCTAAAGTATGTTGGACATTTCCATGGTTTAATACTGAGAGTTGTTTTTTATACCAGTATTTTATCCATATATTCTCCAGTTTAGGACCTAAACCTCCTCAATTTACCTTCTTTTAGTTATTTCCTAAGAATAAATGGTACATGATTTTTTAAATTAAAGAGATTTTATACAGCACACACAGACTTTCTCCACATAAATGTGGAAGCAACTTTTCCTTTGATCTATGGGCTTCTGTTCTTGAGTAAAAAACTCAAAAGGAGAAAAATTGCAGACACGGTGATCCCTGCACTGATTTCAGCATTGCAAGAAGCATCCATCCTCACTCTCCTCCATTTTAACTTCCCTTTAGTTGTCAGTCGTCTTCAATTTTTGATGATTTCTCTAATGGTGCAACACGCAGCTTTGCTCCCCCATCATCAAGTCTTCCCTTCTTAACAAGGAATTGAAACATAAGTCCATTCCACTTGAATAAAGCAAATGAATACCAGGAGATGCCAGAGCAGTTCACATAGGTCTCATATGCATTCTTATGCTAATGTTTAAAAAAACAGTCCCTCTTCTGAGTCATTTACATCTATCAGTTTGGAAGGTCCTCATCTGACCTGTCTACATAAGGGTTCCAAAGTGCTCCAACAGTAGTTGCTGTTGAAAGTTCAAACTGCAAGTGCGCATCCTTGTGAGGAACTAATTCCAAATTCACAGAGCCCTGAGTTCCAGGGATAGAAACCTGTACCATCCCAATGGATTATTTGGAATATTGATTCCCAGATTCACATATGAAGTCTATGATTTAATATATGTACAGCATTTGGAAAGAGCACTATATTTCCAAAGTACTTATCTGAGATGAAATGTCAGGTATGTCTTCAGAAAGACACTCCAGGAATACCGTGACACTGGTTGTTTCTGAGTAATGAGGTATATGATGCAATGAGCAGATTCCTAGGCGATGAAGTTAGTCCTTCAATAGCTTGCTCTGAAGTGAGTCGTCATAGGCAATACTAGTGTACTAGCTTTCCATTAGTAAAACAATATACTTGAGATAACTTGTAAGAGAAAGGCTCATTATAGTGTTCAGGGTGTATCTCAATAATGAGTGCTTTTAAGATTTCAGTCCATGATTTATTGGCCCCAATGCTTACTGCTTGTAACTCAATATAACAACACATCATGATGAGGTTATGCATGTAGAGTAAAGCCACTGATTTGTGAATATCAAGCAAAGAGAGAGCAGAGGAGGAGCCATAGTTCTACAATACCCTTTAAGGGCACATTCCCAGTGACCTAAGGAACTTGTATTAGGACCTGCCTCTTAGTGGTCCACTACTTTGCAATCAGGACTTCTCAAGCACAAAGTTTTTATCACATTCCTATGAGGGGCTGGCCATCCTTCTTCAGGATAGATATTTGCAATGCTTCTATTTTTTTTTAAACTTTGTTACCTGTCAAGCAAATAGATCCTTAAAATCTTCACTGAAAGTTTCATATACTGTATATCTCATATCTAGAGTAATCAGTAGTCTTTTAGTTAGTTACCTCTTGCTCACATTTGTCTAACAACATAGAGTCACTAATGTGCTGCATCAAAGTGACATTCCTGTAAGACACCAGGTGGCCCTGACCTTTGTGCAATGTATAAGGAAAGAGAATGGGAATAATTATATATCTCCAAGGCAAAACTGTAAATAAATATTTTCAACTGTCTCATGTAATTTTTTTTTGTTGTTGTTATACTGTTATGCGGGGAAGGCCTAAAGCTGAAGATTGGTCACATGTGCAAGACTAAAGCAAGTCCAGCCGGAGAACATGGAACACCCAAGCTGAGCCAGGTGAACAAGCTGATCCACTCCTGAGAACACGAGGGACCTGGGGTGAGCTAGGTGAACAAATTGCTAAGCAGAGGGCTTTCACCTAACTTCAACTTGCCAATTGTATAAATAAAAGTGCTGCAGTAATTGGGTGGCTTCCTGTCCCCACCAAGAGAGGGCTCCCTCTTACCTGACCTTTCTGCCCTTTTACTCCTGCCTTCATTTCTTCATGGTCCTGCCCATGGTAGTTTTTAAGAGCTGCTCTAGATGGGATATATTGGTACCTGAAATGGGAACCTGGGTTATAGGGAAACACATCATATAGCAGGTAAAAGAGCACCTCTAGTTCTACACACAAAAGGAGAGAGGTGTATTGATATGAACAATATTGGCCCCATGCATATCAATATTTATCCAAGAGGTGTTTTGATATCATCAATATTGATCCCATCATCAGGCATAACACATGGGGCAAACAGGTTCTCAAGAACAACAGATGTATTTAGCAATATTTTCTGTACTATCAATTCCCATATTTTTCTTTTCTTTGTGGACCTTGTTCAGGGTGTATCTCAATGATCATATGCCTGTTGAGATTACTACAGAGGATTTAGCTCAGAGTATTATCCTAAAACTAACCCCCGAGCATTCCCCACTAGAGGAGTGTTAAGCTGCAACTTCCCTTTCACAACCAAACAAAGTAAAACGGATAATCTTACTGTGCCACAAGAGGTTACTTCTGATTTTTCAGTTCAGAAAAATTTTGCTGTGCCATAGGCTTAGACTTCTACCTTTCACAGAATAAAGTCAATTTTCATGGAATTGGCACTAGAAGAATCCAGGGGGTGGGAGAATTCCTGAAGTGTTTTCAACATGTTTATCCTGTTGCCAAATTCCAAGATTCTAATAATCTTGGACAAATTACACATATTCATAAAGCTGTACTCTTTAAGACCTTAAAAGAATTAAAACAAGTGACCACTACCTGTGGCCCCAGAGCCCCTTTTACCTTGAGTTTCACAAAGCTCATAGGATACGAGGTTTTGGCCCAAATGATTGGAAAAGAATAGCTAAGAGTGTTTAATTATGAGGAATTATTTATGTGGAAAGGAAATTTTTTTTGAATTGTGTGCAGATCATGCCATTCATAATGCCATTCAGCACATTGCCTTGACAAGAGACATGTTAACTGGAGAAGTTCCTTTGCTGCCACAAATAATAAACATACTTTTAAGTTGCAAGCATATGAACAAATTAAAATACTCCCACAAGGGCTTGGAGGGAACTTCCTTCAAAGGGTGAGACCTCCATTTGCCATGGTTTTGAAGCACATTTTCAGGTTTTTGTGGCATGCCTATTGCAGGCTAGTGAGAAGATTTCCAACAACTTAGAAGCTGGTAAGCTAATTGTTCAACAATTGGCCTTTGAAAATACAAATAAGTGGTGTAAACAGACTTTAGGGGCCCATAAAAAAGGCTAAGATGTCTGAGATGATTTGAATTTGCACAGACATTGGCTCTCATATGTTCAGGGGGTTGCCTTGAAAACAGTTATCACTCTAGCTATTCATCTACAACCTGAAAGAAAGGGAAAGAATAAGGTTACTTGTTTCAGCTGTGTGAGAGAGGGACATTTTGCCTGAAATTGCTCTTCCACATCTGTAGGAGCAGCACAGCCACTGTCTGTCCTTTCGACAATACCTCCCATTATTTGTCCAAAGTGTAGATGATGATATCATTGGACAAATGAGAGTAGATCCAAAACTGATGTGGAAAGCCAGTCTATTCCAAGAAACTTCCAGTGGGGCCTGCCCTGGATCCACCAAACAGTAGGGGCACTTCCCCTAAGCTCCCAACCCTACCTTCCACTACCAAGCACCTTTCTGACCTCTGGTGAACAACAAAATACAGCAGAAGCTTGGACCTCAGTCCCTCCTCCAGATTCATAGTAACTCCTGAAATTGGACCCAAAGCTATTCCTACTGGAATCTATGGACATTTGCTCCAAGGAACAGTGGGACTCCAGCTAGGCTAAAGCAGTTTCACTTTTTAAAGAGTCTCCAGGTTTTGCATGGTGTCACTGATGCTGGTTATACAAAGGAGATCAAAGTTATGATTCAAACTATTCACCACATGCTCAAGTTATCCCAGACTCTCACATCACTGAATTGGTCATTCTTCCTTTGATAAAAATAGGAAAATCTGTAAATAAAGAGGATCCAAGGGTTTTAGTTCCTGTGATGCTCATTGGGTTCAACAGAATGAACAAGATTGTCCCAAGATGGGATTGATTATTAAAGGAAAACATTTAAAGGGCTCTTGGATACAGGTTCAGATGTCTCCATAATTGCTCAATACCATTGGCCTATGGCCTGGCCTTTGGATGTAGCAACTACAGATCTACAGAAAGTGGGCAATGTTTTTCAACCTAGTAAAAGTGCTAAATTACTAACCTGGAGGGATTCAGAAACCTACTCTAGACACTATTCACCTTATGTCCTCCCCCATATACCAGTCAACTTATGAGGTTGTGATGTACTATAGGATATGGGGGCATTTTTGGTGAGTTCCAACTCTTTGGTGACTTATCAGATGTTACAACAAAGTTTTCTCCCTACTCCAGAGCTCTATAAATGCAATCAGGGAAGGAGAGAACCTCTTCTATTAGTCCTGGAAAGGACCATGTTGATGTAGGCTAGTCGCCTTCACATTTTCAGGAAGGGCCTTGTCTCCTCCCCAACCCCACAAATGGCATCAAAGATAACTTTAATGTCTAATGACCCTGCTTGAGTTGATCAATGATCAATGTCAGAGATCTTTCCTAATTGACCTAGAAAAAATTCTGACTTCTCTGTATAATTACAAATTTCCAAAATGGTGAAAGAGTTATTTTAATTCAATTTGGCCAAAACTATATTTGAGTGTACTTTGATTTTATAAGAAGATTGTTTATGCATTTGGTTGTTTTTCTGTTTGTGCAATGTGTTAACAGCTGTTTTTAATTTAAAGGCAACAAAGTACTGGGGGGGGGGCAGGGATGTAGCTCAGTGGTGCTGTGCCTGCCTGACAAGTGCAGAGTCCTCCTGACTTTGATTCTCACTGCCTGTGAAAAGATTCTTTTGTTTTGCATTTTTCAAAGTTTTTGTTTATAATTTAATTTGGCTTATACTTTTAAAAAGCATGCTTCCATCTGAGTGGCCAGCTGGTCAAGATGACGTCAAAATTTGGTTTCTCATAGGTCATCAGAAATTTGTTAAGATAAATAAACAGGGATCCTTCAGGTTTGGGGAATTATTGATCAGGGTTCCCTTTACTGAACGAAGGAGCAGCTGCCTGGGAAATATTATATCTCAGCTTTTATTCATTAATAGGAAACTCCAATGGTCTCCATAGCCCTATGAGATATACCCCAATAAATATTATTAAAATATATTGTTGTGATATATTTACATTGGTCACTGTCAAAAGGTTAGGTTTTCTAGAAATGAGGAAATAAAGTTTTCTGATTTAAAGATGCTTTGATACAAAACTAAATTAAGAAACAAAAGTTTTCATATGGCTATAAAAATTGATTATTATTAATCTCATGGTATATTTAAATGCATTCATGCCTTTAGATGTACAGGTCTTCCAAAATGTAAAACAGGAATTTTTTATGGTGATAAACATTTTCATTCAGATTTAGACCTCTGCCTTTAACAAAAGACTTATGTGATGTATGTGTTATGTATGTGCCACTATACTTAGAGATGCCTAGACATAAAGCAGTCCAGACAATGTCACAAATTTCCTCAATGGCTTCACATTAAAGGTCAACAAGTAAAATTTTCCCATACTGCAAAGAGATATTGACCATACCAAGATGGAAAATTTAAGTGTGTTATAAAGATTTCATCATCATTGTTATGCTACTATATTATGTATGACTATTGATTTCAAATTTGCTGTGTAAAATGATATAATTCTTTTCTGTTAACATTCTACAGGGATTCAAGTACTGGAACGTCCATGGTTGCTAGAAAAAAATGGTTCTACTTTGTGTCTCAAAGTGACTGATATTCAGGTAAAATCATAATATTGAGCTCGCTGCTCCCATTACAATGTAATATCATTAGCTTTCTCTTCTGATGTTCAACACCTGAGGTTTGGAGACCAAAGCTAGAAATGTAGATGAGTTAGGGAAGCAGCCAACATTTTGGCTCAGGCCCTCTGTGGTCAATGAGCACTCATGACATGGGACCATTTGCTGCAAAATCCTATAACTCGCTGATCCCTAATTTTTTGACCATAGAGATTGTTGGCTCACAGAGGAGGAAGATTAACAGTGTATAGTATGCCTAAGGATGGCCACTAGAAGAGAAAAGTCTCCCAAACTTTCACAGAAAGTAACTTGGTCAAGCAATGCTCATGACTCTTCCAGACAGTTGACACTGACAGGAGAACTGAAAGGTGATATACATGGTTCCAAGGCAAATCCTGAGGACTTAACTGCACTTGAAAGATAGCAAGGAATTGATTTTAATAAATACAGGTCTCATTTTAACCTCGTCCTGAATATCCAGCAGAAAAGTATAGACACAAGATCTATAAAACAATGTCATGGTAATATAATAGCTGTGAAGAAACTTAAATCACTAACACTTTCTGATGATTTCCAGCTACACTGGTAACTGACTACTGTTGTATGTTAATAGGCTATACAGGATTAAATTGTTGAATGCAGGGACCTGGAATAGTTGGACTAGGAATTTTTAGCCTAAAGAAGTAAGCTCACTTGGAATGGAAAGTGTTTGATGAGGAGAAGGTCTTTGGCAAAATCCTTCCAACACAGCTCCTCCAATTCCAATTGACCAGCCATCACTTGCAACAACAAAACAAAAATGGGGTGAAGTGAGCAGCACAGCTGAAGACTGGTTACACATGTGGGGCTACAGCAAGGCCAGCCCTGAGAATATGGGGCACCTGAGGTGAGTCAGGTGAATGGGTTGATCCAGCCCCCAGAACGTGGTGAGCCCAAGGTGAGCTAGGTGAACAAGTTGTTAGGCAGAGGGGTTTCACCTGACATCAACCCACTAAGTGTATAAATAAATGTACTGCAGTGGTTGGGTGGCTTCTCTCTCCACCAAGAGAGAGGACTCCACCTGACCTTGGTTTTCTTCATTTTCAGTCTTGCCTTCATTTCTTTACAGTCCTCCCTGCCAGGAGTTTTTCAAAGCTGTACTGTGTGCAGCACTGTTCAATGAAATGCAGAGTAAAATATTCACAAAGCAATGACCACACAAAATCATGTCAAAGAAGGCTTATTAATCTTCTGTAGAAGAGACAACATATTCAACCTCTTGACTGTGTTCTGGATAACACTTAGTCAAGTTGTGGCAGTCTATCTTAATTTTATAGGTTCCATCTAGTTTTTGGAAAGACTAGGTGAGTTAATTAAAGAGAGATATAATAAAGATTATAGACTGTAAATCCTTCAGATGTTTATCTTTAATGATGATCTGTTATCTTGTCTGGTATGCAACACATTTTTTATGTATTATCTTGGTGCGTAGAGGGGAAAATTTTCCCTTGTTATATATTAAGCAGTTTTTATGTTATTCTGTGTTTTTTTCTCTGCTGGTTCCCTGGTATTCATGAAACCCTTCAGTTTTGTTATGGTAATTGCTATCTCCTGGTTTCTGCCAGTTAAGTGTTGCCCTTTGGCCTTGTCTGCTGGGCACACAACATTCCCTTGAATGATAATAGGTCCATTCTGACAGCTTATTCTGCTGTCAGTGATGCTGGTGCTGTCGTCCTGACACTTTCCACATGGCCTTGGTGATCAGGACACATTTCTTCAGGTCTTCTGTAGAATGCACACTCTGGTGAGTCTTCTTATCTCTTCTATAATATGCATTGTTGTATACCCACCTACCTTGACTTCTTTGTCTGTTAAATGTTACAATAATTTGCTTATTTTCATTTCCCAAGGCAGGGGTCATTTATTTTTTGAGGCTTGAATAAGCCATTCAGGTAGTTAGCTTTTAAACTGGTGGAGTCCTTTGAAAGAGTGTTAAATCTAATACAATGGAAAATGCCAAATCAGTGTATTTTTCATATCCAGTCTTATATATTGGAATCCTTGATTAAGCACCCTCAGAATTTAATCTCAGGTTCTTTTGGCTACCTTTTCAAGTATTTGCTATCATATTCTTACTATACTTCAGCATTCAAACATTTTCCTCCTTTGCCTTGTCTTATATGTGCTTTGATTGAACTCTACTTATTTTCTAAATGAAAGGCAGATAGCAATTCCTTCATGCCCCTCTTGTGTTTCAGTAGGAGAAGTGATATGTCATATTAAAGAAAGGCAGGTCACCTCCATATTGTCTAAATCATCATCCTCAGAGCACCCATCTGAATGTTCACTATCTCAAGCTCATGACATCAAGGTTGTCCAGATCTATCATTATTTTACAAAAACAGATTTGCCTTTGCTCAGCATTTAAATGTTGCTGATTATTCCACAAAACTATTTCATCTATCATACTTCGGTCTACAGATTAGTCACATCTCCTTTCAATCTATAGAAAAAATAGCATGTTTGGTAATACTGATAAGAGTTTCTCAAAGGCTCTCATGGAGTCTTTCTGCGGGTGTTACTTGTGAGCTTCTTATGGTGCCTCAGGATGATCATATAACTTGGCAGTAAGACATAATTCTGTGTTTTTTATTTTAAAGAGAAAAGTACAAAAACAAAATAACAAAAACAAAAAGAAAGCAATACAAAAACTATAAAAATGATACAGAATTTCAAAACAAGATGGTCTGAGTTTTTCAATTCTTTATATGTTCTAGATATAAGTCCTTTGTTTGAGGGACAGTAAACTAAAATGTTTTCCCACTTTGTGGGGTGTCTTTTCACTCTATTGGTGATTTCTTTTGAAGTACAAAAGCTTTTTAGTTTGTATTTGTTTTGGGTTTTTTGTTTTTTTTTTCCAGTACCGGGAATCAGACTCATGACCTTGCACTTGCCAGGCAGGTGTTGTGCCGCTGAGCTAAATCCCCAGCCCCGAGTTGCTGATTCTTTGGAGTGCTTCCCATGAAGCTGGGGTTTTGTTCATAAAGGTTATGCCTACTCCTATGTCGTCAACATTTTGACCTACTGTCTCTTCCAGTAGATGTAGAGTTTCTGTTTTAATATTTAAACCTTTGATGCATTTTGACTTTAGTTTAGTGCTTGGTGATACACATGGATCTAGTTTTAGGGGGTCTTGTCATGCTGTATTTTCTCTTTTATATTTTGTTTTCTATGTTGGTACTTGCCAGTTTCTTACGGTATATAGCTTTATTGCTATTATTTAGGTTTTCCAAGAGAGTATCTGTTCTTCACGTATATCTTCTAGATGTAGGTGGTTTCCAATAGCTATCCCAAGGCCCTAGATTTCCAAATTATAAAGGATGCAAGATTACTATTTGACTCAGCTCCTCATCCTTTGCTACTGGGCTGTGGTGATGATTATGACCTTATACAGTCACAGTGTGATCATACAGGGGAGAAAAACTGTTTATAACATGTATGACTTCCTGGTTAAAGCAGTACATTTAGTAATAATAATACTTCAAGTACAGTTTAACTACTGATAAACTATGTTAACCATTAATCTGTTACCTCTGATCAAGGGAGTAACTCTAAAATTATGTAACAAAATTAAATATATTCTGTGCACTTGTATGTAGTCTTTTTCCCTTAGGTGATTTTACCCTTCTGTCAGGAGTAGGGGGGTTAAAATATTTTGGGGATTGGCTAAAGTGATTAGTGAAGTCAATACAGTAGAGTCAGGGCTGGATATTAAAGGACAATCACCCAAGTTTTGGGAAACTGGAGAATACAGGAGGGAAAGAATAAAATAGAACACAAAGGAGTAGTCAGAAAGGGCACAAACAAAGGTTTACTGCCTTGAACGTTTAAATTCAAGTAGTCGTTGAGGAAAGAGAGAAAGTGAGTATTTAGAAGACAATGAAAAAAAAAGATAAGATACTTACACATTGAAAAAAGAAGGGGAATAGAGAAAGAAAATGAAAGTCAACCAAAGGAAAAAGAACAAAAAATGAGATGAGAGGAGAGGAAAGAAAAATAGAAAAATAAAAAATAAAAACCCAAAACAAAAATAAATACTGAATACAGAGGAAAACAAGATGACATCCAATCAGACAGGAGAGGAATATCCAATTAGACAAACAAGGGAGAATTAAAGTAGTAAAATAACTCTGCTGCTTACAGTTCTGTGATAGTGTCCATATTTAATCCCAGAAATGTGTTGAGTGTGGAATTGATCTTGGCCTCTGGATGTGGGGCCTGGGACTGGACTTCTGCTGGTGGAGTTCAGAGTTCAACTGTTGAGTGTTCCTTGGTGTGTCAAACACTTCCACTCTGCTGGTCTCACCAATTACTCTGCCCACCAAGGGTGTATGTGCACCTGTGCACCTGGGACTTGGCTGCTGTCCTGGATCGCAGGTCTTTTGATTCCTGTCTGTCTACTTGACAAAGATGGGTGTCCTTACACTCTTCTCAAAGATCCTGCTGTCCCCTAAATAATGGAGGAAGTGGTGGGTGCAGACTCTCTCTGCTCACAGGCCCTGCTGTCCCACAGAGGAAACCCCTACTGTGGTTTTATAATTTCCATGTTATTATTTTATGCCTAATTCTTTGCTCTTTAGTGGCCCACTTGTTCACCAGGATCACTGCTTTGCAAGAAGCAGGCTCCCAAGCTGGATAAAATTAGAGAAGGTATACTGAGAAAAATTTTTTTCTGATTGTGAAAAGGAAGAACACCAGGAGCAGTCTAGAGAGGTGTGAGACCATGGTGCATGTTTTATTTCTATGTAGAAGAAGAAACAATGATTTCAGTGGGAAGGTTCTCAGGCTAGACCACAGTTAAATATATATGTACAGAAAGTTTCCCATCCAGGCTCTACATTATGTACATGTGGGTCTGTCTTTGTATAACCTGCTTCTCTCTTTGTATATACTAGTTTGAAATAACCCATGGTGAGTGTAGTTGTAGTGCTGAAATGATGGTACACCAAGGCACAGTAAATAAGACCTTTTGCTAGTTTTATTTCCAAAACCAAGAAATCTACATTGAACAATTTAATGTCTGTCCTATCATTTTATCATCATCATGGAGTAGGTGCTCTACAAAGATGTGCATAAATAAGTGGAAAGGTGGGAAATTTTGAAAATATTAGAAATTTTTGTTTGAACATTTCATTGTCTTTTTGCTGTTTTTTCTTTGTTTTGAATAATAGAAAACATTAGACTAAGAAACAATATCGTTTCCCATAAAAGGGAAGTCTCATAACTCCTTATGTAAATATTAGACTGATCCATAAAGAATCCATACATGAAGTTCTGCCCCCAAACACAAGCAACACTATAGCAATCTCACTTTCTTTTCTCTATGATACTGGTACAGTGTGAGTACATGCTTCCCTAAGACCTCTGAACACAGCACTTGATAGTTCACATTTGTAGTACATGTGGGATTATATGTGCTTGGATACAAACATACTACTGCCATTTCCTGTCTATAGAACTTGAGGCAAAACATATTTCTCCAAATCCCAATTTAATATAAAATATCTAACTCCAGGATTTGGGGGGAAAGAAAAGGATTTATGGGATCAAATGTAGACCCTAACAGGTGTTCAGTCTATATTACTTTATTGATCGGTGGACTAGCAATATTTACTAGAAAAATAGGCATTACATTGAAGCTAACTGATGATACTTTCTATGACCTTTGTTTCTCTGAAAAGATTTTTTAAGACACTGACAAACATTAGATTTGATTTTTATAACAGTTGTACTCTATAAAAAAGTGTACTGTGATATTTTTGTGCATTAATAGTAAAAACATTAATTTAACATCATATTTCCAAACTTACTATATATCTGAAACACTGTGGAATATTTTAAAATATCCAAATTTTTGTATTTTTGTATTTAGTGCACATGAACTTAAAAATAGCCTTTTGAATTGTTGAAGCATCCATTATGGCTGACCAGAGGGTGAATGTGTGAAGGAAACTTAGAAAAGAAAGATCAGAAATATTATATATAT
>NW_004955417.1:18256946-18262947 GCF_000276665.1 Chinchilla lanigera
CATACCTGCATACATAATCAACACTCAAATATCAATACCTTTCCTGTACAAGAATAACAAACTCACTGAGAGAGAAATTAGGGAAACAACACCTTTCACAATAACATACAAAGAAATGAAATGCCTAGGAATCAATGTAATGAAGCATTAAAATACTTCTACATTGAAAACAGCAGTACTCTGAAGAAGAAGAATGAAGAGGATATCAGCAAATGGAAAGACATCCCTTGCTCTTGGGTAGGAAAAACCAGTATAGTGATAATGGCCATGCTTCCAACACTGTTGTATAGATTTAATGCAACTTCAATCAAAATCCCAATAGCGTACCTCGCAGAATGACAAAACAATCCTAAAATTCATTTGGAAACAGAAGAGACCTAGAATAGCAAAGGCAATTCTGGGCAACAAAGGCAAGGCAGAGGGCATCACAATCCCTGACTTGAAATTATACTACAAAGCTACTGTGGCAAAAACAACATAGTATTGGAAACAAAACTGCCCCTAACATCAATGGAATAGACTAAAAGTTGCAAAAAGAGCTCCAGACATACTTCACCACCTTATCTTTGACAAAGGTGCCAGACACAGTCACTGTAAAAAAGACAGCCCGTTTCATAAATGGTGCTGGGAAAACTGGCACTGCACATGCTGAAGATTCAAATTGGACCCATATCTTTCACCATGCACTAAACTAAATTCAAAATGGATCAAAGATCTAAATATTAAGACAGAAAAATTAAAAATCTGTTGGAAGATAGAATAGTTAAAACACTTGAAGACACTGGTGTAGGCAAAGACTTTACGAATAAAACCCTGATTACACAGTAACTATCACAAAGAATGAACAACTGGGATCTCATCTTACTAAAAAACTTTTGCACAGCAAGAGAAACAACCAAAAGAGTGAAAAGAAAACCCATAGAGTGGGAAAAATTGTTTACCAGATGTTGCTCAGACAAAGAATTACTATCAAGAATGTATAAAGAGTTTAAAAAAAATCAGACATCCCAAATTTAAAGACCCAATTCAAAAATAGGCATCTGAGATAAACATACACTTCTTAGATAAAAAAAGCAAAAAAAAAAAAAAAAAAAGAAAAAATATTCAAAATCACTACTCATTTAAGAGACACAAATTAAAACCATGCTGAAATTACACCTCACCATGGAAAGAATGGGTATTATCAAAATATCAACCAAAAACAAATGCTGCAAGGGTTGTGAGGAAAAAGGAACCCTTCTCTACTCTTGGTGGGAGCGTAGACTGGTACAACCACTGTGGAAATCAGTGTGGAGATTACTAAAAAAACTAGGATTGTGTGTCCCATTTGACTCACCTAGTCCCCTTCTGGGTATGTTCCCAGAAGAATTAAAAACATCATACCACATCAATATATGTGCATCCATGTTTGTAGCAGCACAATTTGTAGCAGCTAGATCTTGAAAACAACCCAAATGTCTATCAGCAAAGGAATGGATAAAAAAGATGTGGTCCCTTTGTATAATGGAGTATTAGTCAGCCATAAAGAAGGGTAACTGGAGACTTTTATAGGTAAATGGATAAAACTCAGGATCATACTCATAAATGAAAAAAATCAGATGCAAATGTATAAACATTAATATGTCTCCCTTGTGTGAGCAGCTGATAGAGTAAATAAGAAATCAAAAGGAAAAAAATTAAATAGTTAAGATAGCTATACTACTAGTTTCTCTTAATTAACTGAAAAGATAGGTTTTTGCTAATATTGTTTGGGTAATTAAATGCTGATATCTTGTACACTGAGTAGCTAATTTAAAGACAACATTAAGCTGGGGATATAGCTCAGTGGCATAAGCGCCTGCCTGGCAAGCACAAGGTCATGAGTTCAATCCCCAGTACTGAAAAAAAAAAAATTAGTATCTTCTAAATATAGAAGACAACATTAAGTATATTAACAATTGCTACCCTCCTATAATATCATTTTGGAATTTTTTTGTTTCTTGTGCCTTTTTTCTTTAAAATAAAATTAAAATTAAAATAGGCGATAAGTACAAAGAAACTTTCATCCTATTGAAATAGTAATATATTTTATAAGATCATATTTTAAAATAGCAGAGATTCAATAAAATAGATTTATTGCACAAATGGCACTTTAAATTTTTGGAGAGTGAATAAAATATGGTGAAAAGTATAAAAAATTATACCCTTGGGTATTTACAGAAATATGAATTCAAGGAAAACTAATTTAGGTAAATATTTGTAAAATAACTGTTTAGTTAATGTATGCAGTGCATGAGTAGGATAATCTCTTATGAAAGATATCAAAGGTAGAAATGAGGAAGTATACATGCTTAAAATTTCAAAAAAGATAATTGAAAAAAGACCACTGTGATATATTTGAAAAATACTGATAATGCTTTGGTTTCTAAAATAAAAAGTTAAAAAGCATAAATAATATGTGGCATATAAGAATATATCATAGATATACTCTAAAATGTCTACATCTATGTAAAATAAAATATTATTTCAACCTTAAAAAATGAAAACCTGCCATCTGCAGTAATATGGATTAACATTATCAGCAATTGTTATAGCAGTTGCTATGGTGGTGATGGTGGTGGTGATAATAGTAAAACTGGAATAAAGCAAATGTTTTTATGGTAATATTGGACTTGCTGAAATTGTCATGTTGTTCAGGGATGATGATGCTGGATTCTTGCCTTACAAAAACTAGAAAGGGAGATGCTTAAAATTTTAAAGGTCCTCTAATATAATTGTATGGAAAAACATCTGTGAATTTCTGATATCATTAATACCAATTAATAGTTAAGATATATAAGTCAAAAATGAACCAATATCTTCATAGTAAAGAATGATAAATTTGTTATGAAACTGTAGCCTGCCTTGCAAGCCTCTTGATTAGAATGTACTAGAACAGAACTGATCAGTGTTATATATTTCCAGTTTTTTATTTGCATAATATTAAATAAACTCAAATGCTCAGCTTTTTATATTTCACATAAAATTGATGGATATATTTTAAGACTTTTTCACATTAATGTCAATAATAATATTATAACTGAATGACTTTTATTATGATATTCATTGCATAAAATAAAAATGACATTGACTGCTACATGAAATTTAATGAATCTGTTTTGAAACCATAATACTACAGAGTAAATCCACAACTGGAGTATACAATTTACCCAATGTTTAAAAACCTAACAAAAATCTTGCCCCTTTGTCAATACCTTGTGTAAAATAAATATGTTTTCCACTACTTTTTGCTGTCATTTGTGAGCTGCCCACCTTCCTGGCGCTTCCCGCAGAATCCATGCTGTTAAGGATTGACAAATCGGTGCTTTCACGTAGAGCATCTCCCTTGTCCTCCAAATCCCCAATCTTTCTGCTACTGTCTGTTATTCTTCACTTCAAGGCTTCCTGGGATACTGAATCAGCACCTACAGATAGACTGAGGGAGACAGGTTTGCTACTTCAAACTTCCTGAGCGTGTTAGAGATGCATAATATTTAAGCACTTGTTTAAACAAGAAAATGTAACACAAATACAACTGTTTCAAAAATTAAATGAATATTTTAACATGTAAATATTACTGCTTCCCTACTTTGGGTAGTAGCTTGATAAAATCTTCATGGTTGACCTTAATGAACAATAACTTTTGCCTGAACAAAAAAAGGTCAATAAGGAAATTTTCTAAAATATTGCTTAAAGCTTTCTGTTTGTATATATGATGCTTACTTATTCTATATTAGAAAGCACTATACACTAAAACACATGGATAGGGACTGAGAATTTCTAATCTGCTTTCTAGGTGCAAATGAGCTTTGGAGCACAAATGGGACCAGAAAGGTTTTTCTTTACCTCAAACCACTAATATTGTGTGTATTAAAGGGGATTTTTGAACTTGTTCATGTCATATTCCATCTTGCTAGTGGTAAGTATGGACAGAAATATCCATCTAAACCCACCCAGTTCTGAAAGCACCACAACTTTATTTGTATACATGCATGCAAACTCACACTCTTCATGAAAAATTGTTAACGGAATTCCTTCCTGGACTGGGGATGTAATTTAAAGACAGAGCATCTACTTATTGTGCATCAGACTGGGTTTGAGCCTCAGAATCAAGGAAACAAAGCATATTTTCTTCTTCCTGCATTACTGTTTTGAGGGTAACAATTGCTAGATTGAGAAAAAAAATCTTTGCATTAATTAGGAGAGGTGGCATCCAGTTACAGAAGTTTAAGTCACTTTCGAAATCTCTGTAATATAAAATGTTCCAAAGGTAATCATCCATGAATTATGTGATATTTATAACCAACAAAAACATATTTTAAATTTTCAGTCCATCTCACATTTTCTTTGACTGTATGTATGTGTACAAATACAGACAGCATATATAAACACAAATATATGTACACGTAATTGAGTGTATCTATGAGAGTATTTATATTCAATTCTAGGTCAAGAACATTCAATTTTGAAGAGGTATCAGTTTAAATAGCATGATTTAGGTATAATTTAGACATTATTATTTTCCCCGCCTGATACCTAGAGTAGCAACCTCAGAGAGAAAAATGAACAACCTACTCTCACACAAAGTGTACAGAGATGGATCAAACTGGATTTTAGCGTAGGTCTTGAACAGGTTCTTGCTGAATTTACTCAACTCTTTAAGCTCATGGGAACTTGGAGTAGAATGTGTGGTTGCTACAGCTCCACTCAGTTTAGTCTTAGCTGTCAACCCTGGAAATTAAATAGATTTGAGCTATGTAGGAGATCTGTGCAGTGAGCTTGCTGAGACAGGAGTGAAGGATGAAAGGGAAGTCATGCTCCCAGGCCCCATGACCTCTTATTCCCCACTAAAGCTTTTCTTGTAATATCATTCCCCTGGCCAAAGCAAGACACATGGCCAGATTTGGAAGAGGAATAACCCTGGGATGGAACAGGGACATCAGGGTGCATTTATAAAATCCAACTCTGCCTCTTCTGTTCTCTCATCTTTCTTTAACCTCTCAAATTGGCCATTCATCCAGCAGCCGTGCTCTGCCACAACATCGCTAGTGCTCATCGCCTATCTGTTCATCTTTTGTATCAGTCTTGCTGCTGTTGGTCTGGCTCTAGGTGCTATTTTCCTGAGAGGAAGAAGAGCTCTTTTAAGTTCTGCTTTCCTCTCCACCTTCTGGAATTCATATATTAAGGTAACGGCAGCTGGAACAGGGCTGAAACGTAATGAACTATGTCACTATATGGAAGATTGTCTCCTCTGACCTCCAGCAAATTTTCTCTGAATTAGAAGTTCATCTTTCCTGTTCTACAACACTAAGATTTTGGTGATTATCAGTTACTACCACAGAGCCTGGCTTCATTTCATGCTCTCTCCTTTGAACTTGTATTATTTAAGTTATTTCAAAACCAGCAGTGACACATAATTCACTCAGAGGGTAAATGCCCTGTTCCAGAAGGATAGGCTAAGTTCTGTTGCTCATTTTCCCTTATTCTCCATTTCCAAATGAAACTCAACAAAGTTACTGGTGCAAGTTGCTCTTGCTGCCGAAGTAAACCATACATACCAGTGATGACATGCTTTTAGTGTTCTACCACTCTCCAGTTTAACTCCCTTCCATTCGCATGGAGATTCCTGTGTCCGGAGAAATTAAAATATCAGAAAACATGTTCTCCCCATCTTCATAATAAAGAAAAATAGCAGCAAAATACCTGTCCATGTATGATTATATACAATTTCTATTTGCATTTGTTTTTCTTAAGCAGTATCTTATGTGTTCTCAAATCTCCATTCTTTCACCTATTTTGCCTATAAATTTTTACTTTAAAAATTTAAAAAACTAACAAAACAACAATGAAGAGAAAATCAAAAGAACACAAGAACAGAAAAAATGATACATGACCTCAAAACAAAATGATAGGAATTAAAAATGATTGCTACAGTACATACTGTTATCTTCAATGAAGTTGCTCAGTCCACCAGACTTAAGAA
>NW_004955417.1:18263047-18270106 GCF_000276665.1 Chinchilla lanigera
TATATATATATATTTATCTACTTCAGGTATAAAACTAATTTCCACAAAATTTGATCAGTCTTCTTTCTTGCATTTTCTGTTAGCTCATTCCTCAGTCTCATCTTTCTGACATACTTCCTTGCTTGTGTTCATCCTTTCTCTTTCCCTTATTCTCCACAACCCAGCCCCTGGCCATTAGCAGTAAAATATAAACCTTTATGGGACATAGAAAAAGGGATGAAGTTGTTTTAAAAATGTCGTGTACATGATAGAGATATGGTTGGCTCTGAGCTAGTGATATAACTGCCAGGGATTCTGTCTTTGAAACACAGTGACCTGTTCTGTTTTTACTACACTGAGTAGGCTCAAAAATTTTATAAATTCCAAAAAAAAAAAAAAAGTAACCAAGCTCCAGATCACATCTCTGGGAAGCATACACTAACCAGAAAGCCTTGATACTAGAGGGAGTTTTACTAAACACCAAATGATCCTCAACCGTTAAAGTACACACACACACATACATACACACACACACACACACACACACACACACATACATACACACACACACACACACACACACACACACATACATACACACACACACACACACACACACACACACACACATGAGCGGGCGCAATAGAAACGTGAGCAAACCAGCCAATTAGATAACTCAAACATCCTTGACTCTTCAAAAGCAACTGCAAGGGCACTTAGATTATTCAGAAAGCTAAAGTAAGAAAATCATCACATTTTGATTAAGACAGATCAAAAGGAAAAGTACAGCTTAATTTAGAGCCTTTGTCAGCATCTAATAGGAAATATAAAGAGTGTAGGATCGCCTGGTCTCAGTGATTCTGGTGGGATTTAACTAGAGAAATGGTCTGTAGTTTTCTAGCACATGGCTCTGGGATGATTCGGGGCAAAAAAGAAAGGTAGGAAATTTGGTAAGAACCTAATTGATGAGGACACAGCTGGGAAAGGCTCCAGGTTGGTCACTTTGCCTATAAAGACAGTGAATCCCCTTAACTTTTTACTTTCTTTCTTTTTCTTCTTTTTTTTTTTTCTTTTGTAGCAGGATCAAACTCAGGACCTTGCTCTTGCCAGGCAGGCAGGCGCTTATGCCACTGAGATATCTCCCTGGGCCAAACATTTTGTTTCAAGAAGAACTGAGGAGAACTGGGAGGGGAAGTCTCAAATCATGAGTGCACAAATGTCAGAGGGTCAAGAATATAGAAAATAGGGCCAGATGTGGTGGTACACACCTGTAATCCCAGCATTTGGGAGACTGAGGCAGGAGGATTGCTGTGAGTTAGAGGCCAGCCTAGGCTACAAAGTGAGCTCAAGGTCAGCCTGAATGGCACAGGGAGACCCTTTCTCAAAAAGATAAAATAATTTAAAAAATAATATAGGAAATAAAAAGCTAAATTTATTGTAATTTGTGCAATGATGAGTTGGCAAATATACAAATACATAATTTAACAAATTACAGTTGAAAAAGAAGCATCAGAGAAACTGAAAACTAGGCATTTCTATGGAATGAATAGCTGGTATTCTGAAAAATATATATAATCGTTAGAGACAAACACCTGAGAGAAACTATTCTAATTTAAAAGAATAATAGTTTTGTCTCAGGCCAGTGATGTAGCTCAATGGCACAAGCACCCGCACGGTAAGGGCAAGGTTCTGAGTTCAATTCCCAATACCAAAAAAAAAACAAAAACAAAAACATAGTTTTGTTTGAAACATGGAATTGTCTTTATGTTAACTCAGGCCAAAACAGTTAGAACTTCATCTCTTTCATTCTGTTACTCCTCTGTTGAGACATCTTCCAGTCCTACATAAAAGGCAGAGATGGCAGGGAATAGAAATAAAGGGGGAATCTAGGCAAATAACAAGGTAAATTGATTTGCTCAGGCACTAAGCAAAATACTGTTTCATGAAGACTGAAATGAAGCATGCTTGGTTTTGCTTTTGAAACGTGTTCCAGAGTAGATGCTTGCCAATTCACCCAAGGCAGATGGATTGGGGATCCGAGACAGTAACTTTATGTCCACTTGTTTAAAGCACTTTTTGAAGGAGAATGAAGGCTTTTCATGGTAGATAATATATTGAAGATTACTTGGTCTGTCAATTCCTTCTTTAGGAAGGATTGTTTGTAAAGCTCAAAGCTCCTAAAAGCTGTTAGAATTGATTACATTGGTAAGAAAACTTGATATATCTTAACTCCTGAGGCATGAGGAATGTAGTTGCAATCATTTTTGGCTGTAATTCAAGGTATGACAGCAGAAAATATGACAAGAGTTAGAATCTAGAAGGGAGAGTCAGACATTTGTCAGTATGAGCCATATTTGTGACTATGAGCAAATATATCTGTTAATAATAAAGCCATTCTCATAATCAGGTTCTATTTTAATTCCTTTGCCTAGGGTATCTTCAGTTATCTAAAAATGTTCTCCTGATTATTCTTACAAATGAACTAAATGCTTCATGAAGATCCTGTTTGTATTTTCTTTCTTCAGGTAATTTAAAAATAAGAAAGTAGTGGACTAATGTTGGACAATAGTGGAATTGCCTTACAGTATATAATAAGTTAGACTACATGATACTAAATATTAGAACAGATTCCATTCATTTGATGAGATTTGAGGAATACCATTTTCTTTATGTACGAGTGCAGGGATCTAAAGTGAAAATTTTATTGTGGTAACAAGTTTGCTAATGAATTCTATTATAAGAAGTATTTAGGACAAGCCTTGAAAATTGCTGTTCAAGGCATCATATCACATTATATTAACATTTATTAAAGAAAATTTAACTTAATGCTAGTTGTCTAATTTTTATTAGTCATTCATTAAAAACATAATAGAATCCTTTTTACAAGACAGAGGGAAGAGAATCACTGAGTTCGAGGTCAGCCTGGAATACATAGTGAGACCATGTCTTAAAAATAAAACTAAAAGAATACTCCAATTATTTTATACAAAGAGATGAAAAGAATGGACAGTTTAGTAAAATAAGTTTAATTCTATGTTCTGAAGTAAAAAGAGACTATCTTCTCTCAAGAGTGTGTTAAGTTTTATGTCACATAATATTAGTAATACTTGAAGTTTTCTTTTAAATTAACAAAATATGCACATCCAGGAAGGTTGCATGTGAAAACAAAATAGTTTAGCCTTTGAACCATTATCCTCCATTTCTATCAATCTCTTTTGACTCTCAATACTACTATGCAATTTACACATACCTGAGATTTGAAAATTCATTTCAAGTACAGAAAAAATGGATTAAAAATACTTAGGTACTTTGTTGGTAAGAAACAGGCAAGAGAGGCAAGGAAAGATGGCAGGCTGGTAAGCAGCAGAGAAAGAGCCTTTGTGAGTGTTATCGTTCATATGTTGGAATACAGCAACTTAGAGAAGACAAGAAGGAGTGAAGTGAGTCTCCCCGGACTGAAGAGGAACTGAGGTGAGAATTGAAGCTCACAGAGAGAGTGAAAAAAGAAATTCCAGCGAAGAAGGAGATAGTCGTCAGCACCTTCTCCCTGAGAGGGGGTGAACTGGCAAGAGGAGTGATTCGGACCTTCAGACACACAGTGAGTGCTGGTGACCCCAAAGGCCTCCATGGAGAGACGCCGCAGTGGAGTGGAGCGGTAGACATGGATTGCACTAGCTGGCAGTGAGTGCTGAGATTGGTTGTCCCATGTGAGAGAGCAATTGACTGAGAACCACTATAGAGAAGGGCATAGATGAGCTCTGAACTCAGAGCGGATGCTGCCTCCACTTAGCAGCTCCCAGCTGGGCTCAGACTCACAGAAAGTGTGCTGACAGCTGTAGACCACCAAAAGGTGCAGGCTTACCGAGACTACCCACTACCCCTCCAAAAAGCTACTGCCGCTGGGACAAATCAACACAGATCTGGACTCTGTCTCCACACATTGTCTACCAGTGACAGCAGGGACAAACCTGGAAGTGGACTCGGTCCCCCCCCCCTCATTTTTTTTGTAGTTCTGTTTTTTGGTTTTTTGTTTGTTTGTATGTCTGTTTTTATTGTGTTCTCCTTCACTCGTTGAAATTGTTTTTATATGAGTGTGGATGTGATTTCTAGCCTTGTTGTGCTTGTGGACCTGTTCTGTTCTTCTTTTTAGCTTTTCCTTCCCTCTTTTCCTCCAGTCTTCTGCACCAGTTTCCCAAAGTTACCCACATTGTCCTCCAGCCTTACTACTAGTCTCTTCCTCTTCTCCTTCTTTATTTTCTTCCTAACCCATTCTAAATTTTTACCTCTGAGAGCAAAATGGGCATATTAAGGATTTGTATATGGCATAGAATTTTCTGGTTTGTTTTAGATTGTGTTACATAACCACAAATCTAGTTCATACAGTTAAAGGGGGCAAATTAATGGTTACTTCAGTTTGTCATTCTCTATGCTTTGCATTATGCTATTGCCTTTAGTACCATTATAACCTAAAGTGACATAATTATTTTAAACAGCTGTTCCTTCTGGTATTCCAAGACTGAGATTGACAAAAAGTCATGTTCTAAAGGTTCTAAATATTATTAATAAAGCAAACTACCATAGGTAATTTGCAAACATCACTAGGAATTGAACCAAAAAAAAAAAAAGAAAAGAAAAGAAGAAGACACTTAAACAACATGCAACCCTAAACATCCAGTTCACCAAAGGCAAACACAGAGGGCAGTGAGGTGGGACAATGTGAAAGGCACCCATCTGGCCTCTCTGAAGTGGTAACAACAAAACAATTGAATGAGGCTGTAGAAAAAATTCAAATCAGAAATAGTATCTCAGATAACTGCAGAGATGCTGTCTGCAGTGAAAGCCATGCTTAGTGATTCTAGAAAAGATACAAACAGAAAAATAAAGTAGCTGAAGAAAGTTATGGAAGCCATGAATGCTTAGTATGGGAAAGAAATGGTATCTATTAGGCAGAGTCAATCAAATATCCAGGAGAACAAAAATTCCATAGAAAGCACAGCAGATTAAGCCAATGTTAGTACAGAATCTCAGATATACAAGACAAGTTAGTGGTTAGTAATCATGAAAAGAAAGATTTACTAAAAACAGCAGGGGACCATGGAAAATCAATATAGCAGTCTTTTCATCTTCATCTTTTTGTGACAGTAGGGTATTGTAACCTTCCAATATAATTGTATCAGTGCTTATTTGATTTTTCATGCCTATTAATATTTCTTATATAATTGAGTGCACTGGTATTTGTTGCATATATATTTATGATTGTTACCACTTCCTCTTGGATTGTTCCCTTTACAAGGATGTAGTGACCTTCTTTATCTCCCTTAATCAGTGTTGGCTTGAAATTTGCTTTGTCTGCAAATAGATTAACTACCCCTGCTTTACTAGATGATGCAAAGAACAATAATTTAAGATTAATTGGAGTCAATGAAAAAGCAGGGGATAGCACAAATGCTATTTTTTTAAAAGAAAAGCTGTTCACAGACATTATGGCAGAGCACTTCCCTGGTAGAGGAAAAAAAATTGACATTCAGGGAAGTAAAGCACATGGAACTCCAATTAGCCATGATAAAAAAAAAAAAAAATTACAGCTGGGCGTGACATAGTCAAGATTTCAGAAATTCAACACAATAATAGAATCTTAAAAGCTATTAGGAAAAGAAACAAGACAACTTTAAAGGAAAGCCCATCAGAATAACAGCTGATTCCTCAGCACAAACTCCTAAATCAAGGAGAGGTTGGAGTGAAATATGTCAAGCTCTAAAGAAAAATGCTCTTCGACACAGATTGATGTAACCCACAAAACTATCTTTCAAAGCCAATGGAGAAATAAGACACTTCAAACACAAAGAACATCTGGGGAAATTTATGACCACCAAACCAGCACTCCAAAATATTTTAAAGAACATTCTAGAAAGAGATAACAATGACTACAACCCCATAAACTCAAACAGAAGGAATCCACCAGCAAGAAAAACAGATGGAGGGAAAGCAAAAAGAGGGGGAACCAACAACAGGAAAATAACATGGCAAGGATAAGTTTATACATATCAGTTGTAACCATTAATGTGAATGGCCTCAATTCACCAGTAAAAGACACAGATTGGTAGAATGAATCAATAAAAAGACCCATTAATATGCTACATACAAAGCAACATATTTAATTCAAAAAGAAACTTGTAGACTGAAAGTCAAAGGATGGAAAATAATAGTCTATGTGACAGAACCCAGAAAAAAGCAGGAGTAGTTAGTCTATTTGCAGACAAAGTGAATTTCAAGCCAACACTGATTAAGAGAGATGAAGGAGGTCACTAAATCTTTGTAAAGGGAACAATCCAAGAGGAAGTGGTAACAATCATAAATATATATGCAACAAATACCAGTGCACTCAACTATATAAAACAAATATTAATGGGTATGAAAAATCAAATAAGCACTGATACAATTATACTGGAAGGTTACAACAGCCCACTGTCACAAAAAAACAACCAACTGGACAAAAATGTCAACAATGGAATAATAGAACTGAACCAAATTTTTGACCAAATGTACTTAGTAAATGTCTACAGAGTATCCCACCCCACATCAGAATACATATTCTTCTCAGCTGTGCACTGGATGTTCTCCAAAATACACCACATACTAGCCCATAAAATATGCTTAAGCAAATGCAAAGGAATTGAAATTACACCATGCGTATTATCAGACAATCGTGCAATTAAATTGGAAATCAATGGCAAAAAAACACAAGAATTTCATAAACACATGGAAAGTAAATAGCACATTCCTGAACAACCAATGATCACAAATGAAATTAAAGAAGAAATTAGATAGTTTCTACAATTGAATGATAATGACAATAAGACATACCAGAACTTATGGGACAGAATGAAAACAGTCCTAGGAGGGAAATTTACAGTGGTGATTTCCCATATCAGGAAAATAGAACAAGCACAAATAAGCAACTTTATGTTGAACCTCAAACTCCTAGAAAAATAAGATCAAGCTAAGCCAAAATCTCATGAATTGAAGAATTGGTTCTTTGAAAGATTAAATGAAATTGGAAAACCCTTAGCCAACTTTCTC